>NC_053026.1:122809885-123045507 GCF_003073215.2 Triticum urartu | reverse complement strand
AAAACCTGACCCGATAGCTTAACAGCGTTCCGTTACGGTGGATGCCACGTGTCGGTCACCCTTGACGAAAGCACTTCTGTGACGCGCAATTTATCGTCATGGAAGTGCACATTTCTGTGATGATAATTTTGGTAATGTCATGGAACACTTCTACAACAGCACAGGTATGACTATCTTGATTCTATCATAAAATCGTCATGGATGTACATGCATGACAAAAAACGCGACCTACTGTGGCAAACACGTATCATCACGGAAGTGTATTTTTTTGTAGTGTCTCTAGTGATGTGATCCCGTTTATCAAATGACAACACATGTCTATGGTCTGGAAACATAACCATCTTTGATTAACGAGCTAGTCAAGTAGAGGCATACTAGGGACACTCTGTTTTCTCTATGTATCCACACACATACTAAGTTTCCGGTTAATACAATTCTAGCATGAATAATAAACATTTATCATGATATAAGGAAATATAAATAACAACTTTATTATTGCCTCTAGGGCATATGTCCTTCAGCGGGTCCAAGCCAAGTGCCAGGCTTCCTCATCACCGTCTTTCTCTAAGTGGCAGATGTTGGAAATATGCCCTAGAGGCAATAATAAATTTGTTATTATCATATTTCCTTGCTCATGATAAAGGTTTATTATTCATGCTAGAATTGTATTGACCAGAAACTTAAATACATGTGTGAATACGTAAACAAATACCATGTCCCTAGTAAGCCTATACTAGACTAGCTCGTTGATCAAAGATGGTTAAGGTTTCCTAACCATAGACCCGAGTTGTTATTTGATACGGGATCACATCATTAGGATAATGAGGTGATGGACTAGACCTAACCGTAAGCTTAGCATCATATCGTTTTAGTTATTTGCTACAACTTTCATCATGTCAAGTATATGTTCCTTAGACCATGGGATCATGCAACTCCCTAAAACCATAGGAATACTTACTGTGTATCCAAACGTCACTTCATAAATGGGTGATCATAAAGGTGCTCTACAGGTATCTCTGAAGGTGTTTGTTGGGTTGGCACGGATCGAGACTGGGATTTGTCGCTCCGTATGACAAAGAGATATCTCTAGGCCCTCTCGGCAATACACCATCACAAGAAGCTTGCAAGCATGTGACTAATGAGTTTAGTCACGGGATCTTGTATTACGGAACGAGTAAAGAGACTTGCCGGTAACGAGATTGAACTAGGTATGTAGATACCGATGATCGAATCTCGGGCAAGTAACATATCGCTGGACAAAGAAAATTGCATACGTGATTGACTGAATCCTTGAAATCATGGTTCAACCGATAAAGATCTTCATAGAATATGTAGGAATCAATATGGGCATTCAGGTCCCACTATTGGTTATTGACCGGAGAGAAGTCCCAGTCATGTCTGCATGATTCTTGAACTTGTAGGGTCACACGCTTAACGTTTGGTAGCGCTAGGGTAGTGTTGAGATATTAATAGTGGAAAGTCTGAAGTTTGTTCGGATTCTCGGATGGATCCTCGACATCACGAGGAGCTCTGGAATGGTCCGGAGGTAAATATTCATATATGGAAAGTTGTTACCAGGGTTTTGGAAAAAGTTTGAATTTTTTTGGTATTATTCCAGGAAGGTTCTAGAAGGTTCCGAAGTGGGGCCCACCTGCTTTGGGGGACCCACATGAATGTGGATAGTGGGGAAAGTCTCGACAAACCTGGTCTAGGTGCACCAAGATCCTCCCTTAAAATGAATAGTATCATATCCCGAAAGGGATAAGATCAGAATCCCTAAAAAGGGGATAGCGATCGGTGGGGAAGGAAAGGAGGGATTTCCTTCCTCCCCCTTTGACCAACGACCCTACGGCCATGGAGGGCAAGCCACCAGACCCCTCCACGCCTATATAAAGGTGGGGGAGGCGTTGGGGGTAGCCCCCATTGGACCCTTGCCCGTTACCTCTCCCAACTCCTCCCATGTTTCACCGGTATGCGCTTGACGAAGCCCTGCCGGAATTCCGCTGCCACCACCACCACCACCACACCGTCGTGTCGGTTCAGATCTCATCTAACTCCTCTACCTCACTTGCTGGATCAAGAAGGAGAGGATGCCGCCAAGCCGTACGTGTGCTAAACTCGGAGGTGCTGCCCGTGCGGTACTTGGATCGAATTGGATCGCCACGCGAGTATGACTACTCCAACCATGATCTCTAGATCGTTAACGCTTTCGGTCTACAAGGGTATGTAGACATCACTCTCCTCTTGTAGCTATACATCTCCTAGATTAGATCTTGGGTGTTTCGTAAGAATTTTTTGATTTTCATGCTTCGTTTCCCATCAGCCGAGACACGGGAGGAAGGAATGGGAGGAGGCTGTGTGCACGAGTGGGAAAGGAGTAGGGGAAGATACTTGCGTGCGAAGGAGAAGGAGAAGAGGACGACCAGACAAAAAAACATCAGTCACCAATACGCAACGAGACTTTTCACCGACTACTGTTCCTCTGCCTACGTGGTGAGCACGAGACTGCGTCATGGTCGCGACGGTTATTGTGTTGGATTACCTGTTGGAGGAAGGGCCATTTGACCTTATCGCACGCTTTCTCAAAATCCACCTGTAAGGAAAGAATGCTATACGCTTCTGGGAACAAAGTGGACAAGCACCTATAATGAGGGCGACAAGGAGGACGTGGGCGACGCCCACGGCGATCGCCGCGATCTAGACGCCGGCTTCCGTCGTCCCTGGTCTTGGGCATGCCGGCAGCAGGTTTTGGGCCCTCGCGGAGTCAGACGATGAGGATGACGACGACGAGGACTGTGCCGGAGAGTCTCCGGAGGTGTACTCGCCGACGTCTTCTGATGTGATACCTCAGGCGTTCAATCCCGGATATTCGGAGGAGGAAGTGGCCACAATTGTGGATGATGCCGTGCCGCTTGATGATCCGGCGCGGCAAGGACTGCACCCCGAGGACAAGGTGGAGTTGGTTCGCCAGATTGTTCACTGGAGGACGGCGGCCTCCGCGATCCGGCCATAGATAGGCCCTCTACCCAAGGTATGTATCAAGCCAATTACTTTGTCAGATTTCTTTTTGCCGGATTCCCGGACTCGCGTGATTAGAAAGAAGAAGAGGAAGGTTAGGCCAGTGGCGGCACCGCCGGCATCAATGACCAGCACGACGGCTGAAATCTGGGCGGCCAGGGAGTCCGGTTTGAATCAACTTCTGGGACAACCTGGGCCTGTGGCTGAGCGAGCCGTCATGGACTCTTGCATGCCTACGTATGTGGCCCAGCATGTGGTTTGTGAGGTGCGGCGGATCGGACCGGGTGTTACTGGGTATGAGGGCCAGGAAACATCGATCCCATCTACAGATCACGTAGCCGCATGCACGTCGCCCGGTCGTCATGTTCATGATCGTAGTATCCTACTGCCGCTGCCTCGGGTTCGTCTGTGTTGTGATGTTCCCGGGTTTCCTAAGTGTGGACCTGGTCGCGCTGCCCGTGTCCCTCCTCTCGCGGCCATGGCGGGGCGTGGAGGTCGTCCACCAGGACCGAAACCTCCGGTGGCCGTCGGGACCATGCCGGCCGGGCATGGTTGTGGTGCTCTGCCAGGTCAGAGACCTCAGGTGGCCGCTGGGACCACGCCGGCCGCTGCGGGTCATGGCAGTGGCGCGCTGGGGCCTACGCCGCAGGCTGGGTCGGCCGTTCCGGCGCCCATGCAAGCTGCTGCGGGGCGTGGCAACGCGCAGGGGCCTAGGCCGCCGCCGCCAGGGGCGTCCGTGGTGGCGCCTCACAAACAGACGCAGGTGCATGGGCAGCAGCCCCGGGCTGCGCCGCCGCCCCACTTCGTTGCAAGGCCGCCGCAAAAACGGGCTGGGCCGGTGCAGCTGCACACTCCGCTGCCTCAACCTGAGCATGTGGGTGATGGAGGTGCGGGACTTGCTTGTTTCCCGATTAACCACAGTGGTAATGGACCACCTCGGGGACAGTGGGGAGATGATGACTACAACGCTTATGGTGAGGGCCAACATCGTGGCTTGTCGTCGACGAGTGGCGGGCATGGCTATGCATGGCAGAGTGATGGAACAGTAGAAAGACCTTTTTACGGCCCCCAGGAGGCTTTGTTGAGGAGGCATCCGGTCCAGATTACTGGCAGAGAGGTGGCTACCGAGGTCATCGTGGTGGTCGCGGTGGGAGGAACCGTTACCGCCAACCTCCACCGCCTGTCGTTGTGGAGCCGACGACATCCTCGGAGGTGGTTACTTCCGGAAAGACGCCGGAATTGTCTGGTCATGCTATGGATGTGGTGACGACGCTGGCTAATGCCGAGGTGCCTGAGACTGAGCCCTTGGTGACGGGTGCTGTCGGTGCCGCAGACAAGACATATGGTGATAGAGCTTCCAAGTGGGCTCGTAAAAAGGAGAAGATGATGTGTTATCATTGTGGTGAGAGGGGCCACTTTATAGCTGAATGTGTGACTAAGTTATGTGATACCTGCCTCAAGCCAGCGCAAGACACGGGAGAGTGCCCGATACTACGTGATTAGATGCCAAGTATCACAATTTATGGAGTTTATTGTGCCGAGTTGATGTTTTTTGAGTCTCCTAGTGCGAGGGAGATCCCAGAGGAGCCCTAGAGCACGACCACGGGGATTATTAAGGTCACGAAAGGTGATGTGTCTGAGGCTCAGATTATGCAAAGGCTTAGTGAGTTAGCTCCAGGTATTTTTCAGTGGGAGCTTATTCGACTCGAGGCCAATATGTATAAGGTCGACTTCCCTACAACAAAAGACTTGGAGCGTCTTCTCAGTTTTGAGTTGTGCCGAGTACCTGGCACAGAGTGCATCCTCGTGTTTCATGAGTGGAAAAAGGTTGAGCCACAGGGCAAGCATCTCACTCAGGTCTGGTTGCGATTATCAGGGGCTCCATCGAAGCCGCTTCAGGATGCTCGGGTCGCTGCTAGCTTGGGGATACTGGTTGGGAAAACTGAGAGGGTGGACATGGCCTTTACTCGAGCTAACAGGGTGGCCCAACTTCTGGTGAGTGTGCTGGACATCGAGTTTGTTCCTGATGTGGTCAAGTGGACACATAGGTGCTAGGTATACAACCTTGAGATTGAGTTTGAGGACACCGATCTTTTTGCTGAGGCTCTGGCAGGGACTGATGTGGATATGCATGATAAGGATGACAGATCGGGTAATACGGAGGCGCAAGGGGAGGATGTTGGGCGTGAGTTGTCCAACGGCCCGGGTTCTGCCTCACAGACGCCCAGGAATGGGGCGCACCTTCAGCTACGGTGCCTATGAACACTTTGAGATTTGGTTCTTTTGAGCCAGCTTCTGCTCCTCCTAGGTTGTGGAGCGACCGGGTGGAGTCTGAGGATGTGCTAGAACGCATGCTCCCTCCCTGGACTTTGCAGAGGCAGATGGCTCTATGGATGGGTGCTTCGAGGCGATTGTCACTGAGATGACTTCGGTTGAGGGGGAGAGGATCATGGGCAGGAGGGCCCCTGTACTCCCACCCCTCCTGTTGTTTCGCTGCACGTGAGGCCTCCGACGAGGCCGGCCGCGGAGGTGACTGTGTTGCCGATCGGCGACGGGACCAGTTTGGGAGGGGGACCTGGGCAGGTGGCCTCGGCCCCTTCTTCTCCTGCGGCTAGGGCGGCCAAGCCTGCGGCGTCCACGGGCCCCGAGGGCCGGCCGATGCCCGCTTAGCTGCAGGTGGTGCTTCAGCAGACGCCGACCGGGGTGGCCACGTCACCCTCCAGCCAGAGGGCCATGTCGGGTGGGGAGCGGGGGCAGGCGGCTCCTGTGCTCACTTCCCCTCCACTGGTGCGTGTCGGTCCTAAACAAATGGTTTTTAACCCTTTTCCGGGATGACATTTGGAAACGTCGCCAAGTGAGTGTGGGCGATAGGGGGGTCCTTCCCACATGACCTAGAAACCGTCGGGGATATGCCCTCCTGGCACGCAGGCTCGGCAAAATGGGAACGTGTGCGATCGACGAGGGCTCAAATACGGAAATACGTACAGTAGAGCTAAAAAAATACAATTATACGGTGAAATTGTTCCCGGTCACAAGTACATCCCACACAGTCAGTCCCCGCTAAATGTTTCCGTTCGTATGTACATCCCACACAGTCGCTCCAAGGAAAACATTTCCGTTCACAGGTACATCACACACAATTTTTTCCATTAAATTGTTTGCGTTATTGCATGTATCACACACGGTGCATAGAAGAAACGTGGCAAAGGCTGTCCATCACACACACTTTTTATGTGGTAAACGTTTGCGCAAGGTGTCCTAACGCAAACAATTTTCAAGAGAAAGCCGTGTGTGCAGTGGAGATTGATCGCACACGTAGTGGATCCTAGAAACATTTCTGATCTCCACGTATATCACACACGTTCCGCTTTCGCAAACCATGTGCAATGTAATCCCTAATTAATCCCTAATTAATCCCTAATTTAAAAATCACATGTTTTGAATCTGAAAGTAGGCAATCACTTATTTCATATCCAACCATGTTTATTACAATATAGGTTCAACCACGAATCCATAACTCGATGCACATGTACATATACTGAAGAACTACAGAAGCACCAAGTAAAGAATGATGAACAACAGTTGTGCTAAAGACTGTAAAGAGAGAGGCGAAAGACATTCTGGTTGATGGAGAAGGTGAAGCGGAATGCCCATATTGTGCCCTCCTCCATGCGTAAGGCGCGCACGACTCTAGGCCAACCCCTTGTGATGGCTGCCCGTCCATCCTTCACTGTCTTCATTAGGACTTCTCAATGCTCATTGTAGTCTGGATGAAATACTTTAACCTTCATTGCGTGTCCACCAATCATGTACTTTGCGAGGTAATCTTGAGTGAACTACTTCGGGAACCACTGGGAACGAAAAAGATTCAGACATTATTGTCTAACAACTCATTATGGGAAGTAAAAAGAGAAGGCTGCAGAGTTTGTAGTTTCCATCCTACAGCTCACTGTTGTGTTGGATAGAGCATAAACAAATAATTTGCTTGCCACCATCCGTATCTTTTTGCTAATAATCCTTATCAGTTTCCGCACTTGATGCTTGCTCATCAATATCTCATTGCCCCATGTCGGTGTCAAAACTGGCGGATCTCGGGTAGGGGGTCCCGAACTTTGCGTCTAGCATCGATGGTAATAGGAGACGGGGGACACGATGTTTACCCAGGTTCGGTCCCTCTCTATGGAGGTAATACCCTATGTCCTGCTTGATTGATCTTGATGAATATGAGTGTTACAAGAGTTGATCTACCACGAGATCATAATGGCTAAACCGTAGCAGCCTAGCCTATATGACTATGGTAATGAGTATATCCTTTCTGGACTAACCCCTCCGGTTTATATAGACACCGGGGGGGGGGGGGATCTAGGGTTTACATAGAGTTGGTTACATAAGAAGGAATCTTCATAGTCGGTCGCCAAGCTTGCCTTCCACGCCAAGGAGAGTCCAATCCGGACATAGGTGCAGTCTTCAGTCTTCATGTCTTCACAGCCCATCAGTCCGGCCATAGATAACAGGCCGGACGCCCGAGGACCCCTTAGTCCAGGACTCCCTCAGTAGCCCCTGAACCTGGCTTCAATGATGAGGAGTCCAGCGCGCAGATTGTCTTCGGCATTGCAAGGCGGGTTCCCCCTTCCGAACTCCTAGTTGATCTTCAGATGTAATGATTGTATATGGACTTGTATGCACAACCACAGAGGACATAATATTTCATGGGTTCAACCCACCGACCACTTTTTGGTAATATGACACCACGCCTGCCCGGCCACTACTTGCGAACCGTTTTAGCCGGCCTGTCGCCCCACGTCCTAGGACGTGGCCTTATTGGCACGTCTTATCCAAGCGGAGATCGTGCCTCCCTTTTTTAAGGGATTCCTGTCGACCCGGACGTGGGTAACCCAACCGTCACTTGGGTACAACACCTTGGAAACAAGCAAGTTTTTGAGGCCCAAGAGGAGACATTTGATATTTGCAGCCTTTATATAGGGGTACAGACCCGTCTTTTTCTTCCACGCTTGCCTCTTCCTCAACCCCTGCTACCCCGAGTTCCAACACCCGGGTTTTGGTCGCCACTAGCCCCAATCATGTCCGGATCTAGCCGTCAAGGCCGGTGGGTAGCTTCTTTTGTTACGGAGGAAGACATTGCAAAGCTTCGGGCGGCGAGGTACCTGACCGCTGAAATCCATCATCGGCTTCCTGCCGAGGGGTAGGTTATTCCAACCCCCAGATCCGGTGGGAGGGTCGTGTTCGTGTCCCACTTCCTCCGCGGGTTGGGGTTTGCACTTAACCCCTTCGTCCGAGGGCTCATGTTCTATTACGGGCTAGACTTGCACGATTTGGCCCCGGACTCTATTCTTCTTATCTCGGCATTTATCATCACATGCGAAGCCCTCCTTCGAACTCCTCCGCACTTCGGCTTGTGGCTCAAGACCTTTGATGTGAAGCCGCAAGTGGTAGAGGGGGAGAAGGTCGAGTGCAGCGGCGCTACAGTGAGCAAGCTTGCAAGCGCCGTTTGGCTGAAAGGATCCTTCACCAAATCTTCCGATCTGTGGCAACAGTGGTGGTTCTATATCACTGAGCCCCGCAGCTCCAAGTGGGCAACTGCGCCCGCATTCCGATCCAACCCCCCAAGTTAGCTCGCATCATGGATTAACAAGGGGCTAGATTGGGGATCAACGAATGATGTGCAAACTCTCCAAAGTCGCATCCGGAGCCTCATTGAGAGGGACATCGACATAGCCAACTTCATTCATGTAATGCTAGTTCGTCGGACCCTGCCGTGCTAGCGATGGCCTCTCCGCCTATGGGAGTTCAATCCAGAAGGGCCGTGGACTCTTCAGCACTTCCTCGGCACAACACACGAAGGAACGTGGAGGTTATTCTTCGGGAAATGAAGGCAATGGCCGGACACTACCGAAGATGTCGGCCTAGACTGTAACCATCCAGACACCCCGGTAAGTACCCGTTTACCGAATACCTCATAATCAGATACCCAGTGGCAAGATACCAACAGTATCATCCTTTTTCAGGGATGGATAAAGAAGGTGGAATTGATTAGGTGCCCGTCTCCCCTTCCCGAAGACTCAGCTACTCCTGTGTTAACAAGGATGCTGGCCTCGGTGCCATACCAGGCATCAGTAGGGGAGGGCGAAAAGACCCAAGATGACCTTGGTTCCGGAGGTAAGTCGTACACTGAGTCCGGAGAAATCGACCTTTCCTCGCTCGAAGATGGAGGCGGAAAAGGACCCAGTATCCCTTCTCCAAACAGGAGGAAAAGGGCCGCCTCTGAAGATTGGGAGGGACGGTCTTTCAAGAAGGGCAAGATGCCGCCGTCGACCGGCTTGGGTTTGGAAAATGACGCCATTGAGCAGCTCCAACAAAGGGACAAGCCCTCGGCCAAACCGTAAGAGAATATGGAGTACTTTGATAGCATCCCGCTCCATTGTTGTTTCCGAAGACATACGTAACGCATTCATGCATTTTTACAGGTCGGCACAGAGTTTTTCTGGGCGATCCTCTTCTTCGGGGAGTCTCCTCCCAGAGATGATGGAGAGCGACACGCCTTCTCCAACCTCCTCGCCCAACAAGGCGGATGACTCTGAAGTGTCATCATGGAGGGTCCCTTTTGACCAACATGTTACGCAGAGGACAGAAGAGGCAGTACCCAAAGGTGGAGCACCGATCATCCGGGATTCCAGGGTTGATGATAACAAAGGTCCCGGACTAACTGGTTTGCAGCCGACAGTGATTCTGGAGACGGGTGAAAAAATTCCTTCAAAGGATGATTGTGCTCCTGGAGCAGCTTCGGGAAACCCGGAGACTCCGGATATATTGCAGGACATGTTGCGGAAAGCATCTGTCTCGGGGGAACAACATACCTTGATGGGTACAGTGATTGAGAGGATTTCATCTGCGAAGAGAGGATTAACTGAAGCCTTCATGAGCCTACTGAAGGGCTTCGAGGTTTGTGACATAATGTTTTTAGCTATGTTTTATTTGCAAAGATGCGCCTGTGTATAGGTAGTAGCCCCTGATATTCAGGTTGGCTTCCACTGGGAAGCAAACGGAGGATCGAAAAGGATCGTTTGAGGACTAAACTGATGAACTTTGAACACAGGCTGCTTCCCCCTTGGCCACTTCCCGGACTATGGAGATTGTCGATTTGCAGTGGAAGCTTGATGTGGTAGGGGATGATCTTGCTTTAATCAATATCCATCTGGACAAGTCGCAAGGTATGTATTCGGGGAAATCCTCATATATTTTTGTGGTATAAGCATGATGCTGAGATTTGGCTGCAAATGGTGCTGCCGCCGTTGAAGTTCTTCGAGCGGAGCAGGCCCGAGCCAAGGAGCAGGCCCGGTGTAGCCATGCTGCTGCCGAAAAGGCATCGGCTGAATTAAAAGCCGAACAAGCTGCATGACACCAAGATGAGGAGAAGATATCCACGATGACGCTCGAACTAGGGAATGCTACCGGCCGCTGCGAATTTCTGGAGGAGGAGAGTAAAGCCTTAATGGCTGATCTGAACAAGGCCTTACAGGAGGCGAGAGAAGCGCGGTCGGAATGCAGAGCAGCCTGTGAGGAGGTTCGACAGGCGAGGGAGATTGCGGCTCGAAAGCCCTTTCTGCTGCAAACTAAGTTCGGTGACCCGAACTATGCCCAGCTTAACCAAGTATGGAGTTCTCCGGACGAGTTCTTGGACTTGCTGAAGAGTTCTGCCGATGCAGCGCAGTATTACGAAGCGCGAGATGGATATGCAATGGAGAAGCTTTTTTGGTCGCAGTTTGGCGCATCAAAGCGCCCTCTATTGCTCAATGAATAGATGTTCCAATGGGCCAAACTTCATAGGATATCCGGCGCTGCCATGAAGGATGTTGTAATCCGGTTGTGGCCAACCGAGCCTGTTCCGAATAGCTATTTCAGTTTGGTGCAAAGGCTTGTTGACGCTGTGCCGCGTATCGACACTGTGAAGCGGTCAACGTGCATTGAGGGTGCACGGATGGCTTTTTCCCGAGTCAAGACGTTCTGGGGGAAGATGAAGGCCATCGATGTTGCGACGAAGGGTCTACCCAAAGGCAAGGACCGTCCGGAACCGGAGCATTATTTTGAAGACATCCTAGAGGCCGCCCGCTTTATAGAGGGTCAATGCACAAAAGACATAATGTTCGAGTGAGGTGTATGAAAATTGTAAAAGACAATTTTATAGTTAATCTATTTGTGTTTTGCTTGAAAGCTTGAATTCCTCCTGTGTGACCGTTTTGATATAATCTGAAAGTTTTCCAATCATCGGCTTCAGCCCCCTTGTAGGAAGTACGGGGGTGTTCGGAAAAGCATTTAATCACTCTTTATCCAACGTCTTGGTCCATGAAGGAGGTGATAATGCGGTGAACTAGGCAATCGGACTATAAGGCGTTAACACTTTCACTTAGCGATAGGAGTTTTATGGTGGGGCTACGACATAGCCCCTGGTATGTATGCGGCGTATGGTGCCTTACATATTTGATCTGAAAAAGATCCCTCGTGTGACATGGAGAATCGCTAAAGATTCCAATAAGTCATCAAGTGGTTGACCAGCTCACGCCGCATCATGACAGTCAGTTTTCGGCTTTCTCTACTGAGGTGCTCGTCCGGTTTAGACCAGGGCACAATCGCAGTAGTTCTCCCTTTACTACTCTAGCTGATAGAGCGGAACTTAGGGTAGCAAGCACAGGAGCCGGGCAACCCAACTATTGACCCAAGACAATGATTCAGAGCTGATGCATACAAGGCCAAGCTTGCGACGCCGAAGTATGCTATAGAGCTATTCAGACTTTTAATGGCAACTCATTTGTTCCCACACCGAGCCCCTAGCAGGTTATGCCAAGGTATTTCTGTGAAATAACCGTAGGAGCCATATTTGTCGGGAAAACAATACAAATGATTAGTTCGGATGTTGTTTACTGGTAACTGAGCGATATGCCAATGATTACTTATGATATATATATATACATAAGCCATCCCCCTGGCTATTTGACATGCTCGGGGTTGGAGGCGGAGGAACATGCGTAGTACAGGCTCGAGAAATAGAGAGTGCGGTCTACAAAAAGTTATTTTGGACCTCCTATCGCATGTCTGCGCCGCCAGTCCTCGGTGGGGGAAATCCTTGATGGAAATAGCCCCTTAGGTGAGTGTACGGATCCAGACTCCGATAGAGCCAATTTCCGATGTTTATCCCGTTAGTCACCTGTTTTTTAAAGGATAGCGAAGGAAGAAATAAAAAGAAAATAAATAATAATAAAAAAGTTACTGGAGTGCTTGCAGGCTTGTCCGTATTGTGCTTCCGCCAATGCCCATGGTATCTTGAGTGCGTAATGATGTATGCGCGGTACAAACTTTGTAGGTGTACGGAGTGGGCGGCGGAAGCCGGGTTGCTATTTCCATTCTAGGAGTAGTTGATCCTCGGGTGGAGACTGCTTCTGACCCCCGGTGTTTTGTTGGTGAACCATTCTGTCATCCCTGTCGCTTGGCGGCCTCCTCCCCCTGTGTTCGGCGTTGAGCTTGCCGGCCTATTTAAGTACCCAGCAGTTTGTGTTGGTATGATTAGCTGGTTTATTGGGGCAGCCATGAATCTGGCAGGGTCGGTCCAATATCCGGTCCAGGTTGGATGGTTTATCTCGATTTGCCTTAAATGGCTTCTTCCGCTGACCGGGTTGGGGTTGCTGAATCCAGCGTTGACCACCGTGTCGCCTGATCTTTCATTGTCATTGCGACTGTTGTTTTTGCTTCCTCGTGGCTTGCCGTTGCCGTCTCGGATTTCGGAGGTGCCTTGGTTGCTGGCGCTATTGCTTCTACGAGCGAGCCAGCTGTCTTCTCCCGCGCAAAAGCGGGTCATCAGAGCAGTGAGGGCTGTCATGGATTTATGTCTTTCTTGGCCGAGGTGGCGTGCAAGCCATTCGTCTCGGACGCTGTGTCTGAAAGCCGCAAGGGCTTCCGCGTCTGGACAGTCGACGATTTGATTCTTTTTGACTAAGAACCGAGTCTAGAGCTCCCTGGATGATTCTCCGGGCTGTTGGACAATGTGACTTAGGTCATCGGCATCCGGTGGCCGGACATGTGTTCCTCGGAAGTTATCGAGGAAGGCCTCTTCCAAGTCCCCCCAACTTCCTATGGAGTTTTCAGGCAGGCTGTTTAACCAGTATCGAGCTGGTCCTTTTAGTTTTAGTGGGAGGTATTTAACGATGTGGAGGTCGTCCCCACGGGCCATATGGATGTGGAGGATGAAATCCTCTATCCATACCGCGGGATCGGTTGTCCCATCGTATAATTCAATATTGACGGGTTTGAATCCTTCGGGGAATTCATGATCCATTACTTCATCAGTGAAGCAAAGTGGGTGTGCGGCGCCTCTATGTTGGGCCACACTGCGAGGTAACTCCGAAGGAGTCCCCCTGCGGTTTTCGGCTTGGTCGTGGCGAGGTGTGACACGTCCGAATAGGTAGCTATCGTCGCGTGTCGAAGCATGCTTTCGCGATCCGTAGATCAGTCTTGCATGTCCTGCTCTATTGTCCAAGTCCCTCTGCAGGTTGTCTGGGTAATCGCGACCTGCATTGTTCCTGCCTTTACGGTGAGGTGGGGCGGTCTGGTGTTCGGCTTGAGTTGCCTCTTTATCCGGACAGAGTTGCCGGCGACCTGCCGCATTATGTGACAATGGTATGGGCTCCAACACCCCTTCATCGTACTGGTATAGCAATATGTGCTTTGGGTAGCCTTTGGCTAGGCTAATAATGCCGTATTCTTCGGCGACTAGGACTTTGGTCCATCTATCGTTGAGTAGGTCTTGGTCAGCTTGAAGCTGCGACTGCTTCTTTTTCAGGCTACTTGCCGTAGCTATCGGCCTGTGCTTGAAGCGCTCCTGTTCGAGGGGCTCTTCAGGTACGATGAAGACTTCGTCGCTGAGGCTTACCTCATCTTCAGAGAGCGGAAGGTAGTTGTCGTCCTCTGAATCGTCGCTGGGCAGGGCCTGTTCGTCGGGGCTGGCTTGCCCGTTTTCCTGTTCCTCCTGCTCGGATGTTGCTCCCACAGGGTCTTCATTGCTTTCGGCGCCGTCCGGAGTACTATTTTCTCCAGTGTCATTGTTGTTGCGGCGTGACTTGGGGCGGCGTTTGGGGCGCTGGAACTTAGATTGTGACTCAGGAGTTTTAACTGGATCTCCCTTGTCATTGCCGCGAGGCTTTTTAAGTGTATCGATCATGTACATGTCATGTGAAGGGGTGGCCGTCTCGCGCCTGATGACTGGCGGGTCTTGGCCTTGCTCCTTATCGGCATCGTCATCTATACCGTCAATGTCTGCGGAGCCAGGAGCAGGCATGTCGGTTAAGTCCTTGACAGTGGCTATGAAGTGGGTGGCGGGTGGGAAGCAAAATTCTCCGTCGTCAGCCCCTAGTTCGAGCCGGACATAGTTCGGCTGCGAGTCTCCCATGAATGACAGGTTCTTTAAAGAGTTTAGCACCTCGCCCAAAGGTGAGTGCTAAAAACGTATGCGGTGCTGAATTCAAAGATCGATAACTGATCTAGCTCGGTGTCCGCAAGAGTACACGGTCCGGAACTTATAGCCGGAGATGAGTCCGGAGTTCTGTTGGCGCAAATATTGCAGGGTGTCGAGTCTGCGTGCGGCTCTAGCGCCACGGACTCTGTGGCCTCGGATGGCATGATCTGCTCTGATTCTAAGGCCATTGCAGCAACATGGGCCATCTCCTTAATCTGGTCCGATGACAGATTTAAGTCATGTTCATCGGGGCGAGGGGGACCGATCACTGCGGTCTCAAATCCATTGAAGATCAAGTCTCCATGGATATCTGTGACGTAGTTCAAGCTTCCAAATCTGACATGGTGGCTAGGGGTGTAGCTATCGATCTGCTCCAGATGGCCAAGCGAGTTGGCCCGCTGTACGAAGCCGCCGAACACAAAAATCTATCTAGGGAGGAAGGTTTTTCCTTGGACATCGTCGCTATAGACAATTGAAGGGGCCATCGAACCTTTCGTCGACGGCACAGTGGAACTCTCAATGATAGCACCAATGTCGGTGTCAAAACTAGCGGATCTCGGGTAGGGTGTCCCGAACTGTGCGTCTAGGATCGATGGTAACAGGAGACGGGGGACACGATGTTTACCCAGGTTCGGGCCCTCTCTATGGAGCTAATACCCTACGTCCTGCTTGATTGATCTTGATGAATATGAGTGTTACAAGAGTTGATCTACCACGAGATCATAATGGCTAAACCCTAGCAGCCTAGCCTATATGACTATGGTAATGAGTATATCCTTTCCGGACTAACCCCTCCGGTTTATATAGACACCGGGGGGGGGATCTAGGGTTTACATAGAGTCAGTTACATAAGAAAGAATCTTCATAGTCGGTCGCCAAGCTTGCCTTCCACGCCAAGGAGAGTCCAATCCGGACACATGTGCAGTCTTCGGTCTTCATGTCTTCACGGACCATCAGTACGGCCCATAGATAACAGGCCGGACGCCCGAGGACCCCTTAGTCCAGGACTCCCTCACCCCATACGCAAAAAAGGTCGATGCGTGGATCCTTTCCAAGGGCATATGTACCTACAAGCAACAAGTCAATATTGGAAGCTAACCAGTGTCCAGGCCTGGATCTATATGCACTACATTATGGAACAATGGGGGGAGTACAAGCCGAGGGATGAAGCTAACCTCGGTGGAAAATGGTGGCCACTCTCGTTGTTGTCCTGCATAAGTAGTGGAAAGGCATGATAAGTACAACAATCTTAACATCAAACGAATATAGCAAAGGTAAACAACATCATCTCCAAATGATAGCTTGAATGTGTTGGTTTGCGCATGCTGTTAAAGCAGATATAAAATGGAAGGAAATGTTACCGACAGCGGGATTAACAGCCATCAAATATTGTAATTCGAACTGGTATTGTTGAAAATGAATAGAACGTAGGTAATGCTTAAACATCACACTGGATACATGTGTAAAACTGAAATAAAGGGCATGTGTTAACTACACCAAGAATAACTGGAACAAAATATAGCTGATCAAACTGGTATTGATGTAGTCGAGCGGCACAGTTCCGACTTGCACATAATGAACACCACATTGTGAATGACTGAAATAAACCAGGCATAAATGACCAGTATAACAACCAAATATTGCCATTGAAAATTAGACAGAGTCTCACTGCAACCAACCTAACAAGCAAATACAGATAAACATGGCATATGCTTGAAAACTGGACAAATGCTCACTTCAACCAACCTAACAAGCAGATAAAGATAAACAAGGCATCTGCTTGATAACTAGAAAAATGCTTAAAAAAGCAACCTAACAACCAAATACAGATAAACAAGGCATCTGGTTGATAACTGGACAAATGCTAAAAAACAACCTAACAACCAAATACAGATAAACAAGGCATCTCCTTGATAACTGGACAAATGCTAAAAAAAGCAACCTAACAACCAAATACAGATAAACAAGGCATCTGCTTGATAACTGGAGAAATACTCACTGCAACCAAACTAAGAACCAAATACAGATAAACAAGGCATCTGCTCGATAACTGAAAAATGCTCACTCCAACCAACCTAACAACCAAATACGGATAAACAAGGCATCTACTCACTATAAACAACCACATATAGCCATTCGTGAAACTAAAGTGGACAATTCATACTTAAACATCACATAGACCTATTGAACAATACATTTTTGCATAACTGAAATAATTAAACATGACACAGTTAAAGCACCGCATGGAAAATGCTACTACAACAAAGGGTACGGGTTGGCAAGCTAGAAGAGGTAAGATTTGCTGATAGAATGTTGCGTCACATTTCATGGACGGGATCCTTCTAGTTGGAAGAGAACTGACCCATGGTGCGCTCTCTGATGTCACAGATGGGTTGTTTCACCTTGGAAGAACCTTCGTGGGTGCCCTCCTCGAGGTCGTGGTCAATGAGCTCTGACTTGGCAATTGAGGATCCCAAGCCGCCATCGTAGAACATGTCCTTCAAAAGTGACAAAATGGGATCGATGGCGTATAAAGCTCTCAAATCCTTGGCCGCTTGGCAGAGGAGATTAGCGGCAAGGCCGTCGAAGAGATCGACGGCGGTTGAACCAGAGGGGTTGGGGATGGACCACTTAACCTGTGACATGGCCCGCGTGAAGCCGTCGGTGTGGACAAGCTTGATGTTGTAGCCATCTTTCTCGAGATACAGTAATATGCTAGCCTGCTGAGATGAAGCCTTCGGCATGGCAACGTAGTCAACGTCTTCGCCAACTTCCGCAGCGACATGTTGCTCTGGGATCGACAGGTCGGGGCGAACGGCGGCCACCTCGCCAACGTCCGCCAGAGAGGCCATGAAAACCTCTTCTTAGCCGAACACTCGTCGGGCTCCCCGGGATACGTGGTCGATCTTCTGCTGCGACATTCTAGAGCAGGGGATGTGGATCTGGCGGGGAGGGCCACTGCAGGCCTCATCTAAAAACTCAGGGGAGTGGGGCGACGGTATGGGAATCGCTGGGTAACCTGAACTTTATTATGTAAGCTAGGAGGAACGGGCAGACCGACAGGGGTTGGCGGCGGCGCCGGCGCCGGCCGCGAGCTAGGGTTCGAGGGGGGGAGGGGGGCGGGTGGAGGACTATGGAGGGGGGTGGTGTTTGAGGATACGCCGCGGCTATTGAAAATTTTAGTAATGGTGGGTGGAGATGGTGGTGGACGAGGGAGGGCGACGGTTCAAATGCCTCGGCTACTGCAATTTTACTATAAGGTCGATGCTGCAGGAGTGTGGGCGACGGTTGAAGTACGATGGCTACTAAAATTTGAGTAAAGTAATTGGTGTGGGGCGGGAGTGCCCAAGATCGTGCACGGTCCAATAGCAATATGGTTGTATGATAATAAGGAAAAGTGGCGCGGATCCGCCGATTTTTGCAACGCTCAAGGTGGGTAGTTTTTTTATATTTCTAGCTAGCTTGTCTATCGCACACGGTTCGTCCTAATTTCCAAATAAACTTACCTGCCTTTAGCTTGCACAGGTGGTGGTTTTACAGCGCACTTGCATCGCACACGGTTAAGCCAGTACCTCCACTCTTTGCTCGCGCTTGCGCGGTCATGCTGATTTCAGCGTCCTTGCATCACACGGGGTTTAGCCAGCACCTCCACGCTTTGCTCACGCTTGCGCAATCATGGTGATTTCAGCGCACTTGCATCGCACACGGTTGAGCCAGTACCTCCACCTTAATTTGCTCGTGCTTGCGCGGTCGTAGTGATTTCAGCGCACTTGCATCGCACACGGTTGAGCCAGTACCTCCACCCTAATTTGCTCGTGCTTGCGCGATCGTGGTGATTCACATCACACTTGTATCGCACATGGTTAAGATATTATACCCCGTTATCAGAGTCTTTGCAGCAAAAAATAACGTTAGAGAGGGTCAATAGACATCCACACCAGCATGTGGCCCAAATATATGAGTGAAAAGGGTGGTCTGTGATGTTCAAAATTCCAATGCACAACTTTGACCCCACGGGCCCACAGTTGGGCGCGTCATTGAAGATCGATGAGAGGGGCCAAAAGTCAAGAACCACCTGGAAGTGGCCAAATATATGTACGAATATTGGGGATGTTTAAAACTTTAAATACACAATGCATAACTTTGGTGGCACCTGCCTCGCAAACCCGAAAGCACCCTAACAACCACCTAGCTAGGATATATAATGACATAATGTCGTACCTAGCTAGGATGCTTGGCCCACCACCTCCCACTCCGTGTCAGCGGGGCGGATGCACGTAATGATCGATACTTTGGTCATACATGCATGTCGCCATGACCTACCATAAGACGGACCAGTGAATCTTTCGTTTGGTCAAATGACAGTTGTTGTTGTCGATAAACCGCTTGGGCCAATAGATTGAACCATCATCAAAATCGCACGAGAGGGACCACAAAACCAGCACCTCTTGCATGCGGCCCAAAATGATGTACGTTTGGAAGGGGTGATGTGTGTTTTGAATATAGAATAATGTACAATTTAGATGTGGTGCCTACCTCTCGATACAGACAACAACCATGAAGGCAAGGTAGTTAAGGACGAGATACGTACGCAGGGTTTGATGTAGGTCGAACCCAGCAATCCGAGCATCTGGGAGGGAATCCTGACAACACATGAGCTAGAGCTTTAGTTGACCGACATTTGACGGTGACCGGCCCTAACACAAACTAGGAGGAATCCATTCATGGCCAACACATACCCCTCATTATCGGTCAAAGGGATGATATATATATACACTCCGGGAGCCCACAGATATCCGTGTCGTTACAAAAAACCGCACAAGGGAGACGTGGTCGACCAGAAGACCTCGTATACACTGCATGCGGCCCGAAAATATGTATGGGTACGATGTTGTATGATGTGTTTAAATCCCAAATGCACAACTTTGATGGGCCACGCCAACTACATTACAAGCCGAACACCATACCCGACTCCAAGCCTGGTTCAATACCTATGATGTCAGTTTTCCACTTCGAGGCGGGGGGGGGGGGGGGGGGCGTTCCCATGCATGCGCTCAAACTTTATTTTGTCTAGCATGGGACACACACACACATATATTCATCTATAGATCTATACACCTATATAGTGTGCGAATAACTATGAAAGTTGCTCGTTGGATGAAGCCAATCCGATGGTAGATAGATGGCAAATCCGAGCACTACTGACCGTTGGATATCATCTACATTCCACCAGATTCTTCCACATGTACAATCTAGAAGACTCCATGGTTGAACTTAAGTATAATGCACAAACCTCAAAACACAAGCACTTCTCCTCTGTTCTCTAGAATCTTCCATATCTTAATTGCCCAAACCTTTTTTTCTAAATGAATTGTCACTTTTTGTTTTTACCTTTACAATGCACAATTCCATGAATCTTAAAATAGTTTTGTTTATAAAACTAATTGATTTTGGATGAACTATAAGAATTAAACGAACATCTACATCATGCATATATGGGAGAAGAGGCAGGAAACCGATGAGCGGAGTGGCGAGAAATGGTAGCCTGTTCTGAATGAAAACCTAGTAGAGAAGGAAGCGTGAGATACACGATGCATGCGCATAGTTCTTACCCATGTACTGCATGTGCTGTCGAAAGGGCTCAGGGTTGCCGTTCGATTTGGGAGCATCCAACGGTGCACATGTACGATCCGTGGGGTTTGAGTTCTGGCCAGTCAGAACGCAGGACTCGGATCGCGCGTGCAGCAGGGGGGGGGATATCATACGGAAACCAACATTCGGTGGAAACCGGTGAAAACCACGAGAAAAAGATGTTTTGAAGTTTTAAAAAAAATTCAAAAAATGCGGGATGTTAAGAGGATGATGTTTTATTGCCACACAAAATTTAAAGTTGAAACACATTACGAGATGTGAGCTATGAAAAAGACAAAATCAATGTTGAATAGTGCCGAATAGTAATGTCACTATTCAGGGAAGAATTTGTCTTTTTCATAGCTCACATCTCATAACGTTTTTCAACTTGAAATTTTGTGTCGCGATAAAACATCACCTTCTTAACATCCCACATTTTTATGAAACTTTAAAATATGGTTTCCATGAAGTTTTCATTGAATATCGGCTTTCATGAGTGAACCGTGTGCTATTTGAAAACATTTTGTGAGAAGGATCTCAGTTTTTAAATCCCTGTAAATCTAAAACTAAGCTGAAAATTGTGAAACCTGCCATGGTGTCACGACATCACACTTATATGTCGAGGAATTTTTTCGTCCATTGTGGTGCAAGTTTTATTACAAGCCTCTTACAAACCGAAGCTTCTCTCAAATAAGCCTCGTGGTTCTGATAGGGAAATGTGTCCCCCTTGTGGGCAAAACGTAATCACTGCCTATTTTCACCTTGTATTTTCTTCTACGGGCAACATGGAACGACAGGATATCTGTGCTGAAATTTAAACTTATTCAGGGTTCATTTGGCCTTTTTATACACTAATTGAGTTTCCTAGCCATTTAATGTCCATAATACAAATCTGAACTACAAATACATGCTCCAGTTCACCAAAATGGCTAAAAAAATTATACATGTGTCTTTGGGTGCATGTTTCGGTCCCATGCAGGAATGGGAATGATTTACAACCGTACTGGTGTCATGGCTCGTCCTCAAACATTTTGAATCTCGGTTTTGAAGTGCCATAAATCCTAAACTCACTAGAAAGTCATCAAAGGTGGCATGGTGTCACGTCATGGCACATATATGCCGTGGTAAAAATATTGCCAATTTGGGCCAAGCTTTATTACAAACCTCTTACAAACTGGAGCCTGTCACAAGAACCCTCGTGGTTTCGATAGGGAAACGTGTCCCCTTGTGGGACAAATGATAATCACTCCCTCTTCTAGCCTCGTATTTGCTTCTACACGTGACACAGAACAACAGGAGATTCGCGCTGAACTTTAAAATTATTCAGGGTTCGTTTGACCTTTTTATACACTAATTGAGTTTCCTAGGCATTTACTGTCCATAATTCAAATCTGAACTACAAATACATGCTCCAGTTCACCAAAATGGCTAGAAAAAATATACATGTGTCCTTGGGTGCATGTTTAGGTCTCATGCCAGGAATGGGAACGAATTACAACTATACCGGTGTCCTGGCTCGTTCTCAAACATTTCGAATCTCGGTTTTTAAGTCCCCATAAATCCTAAACTCACCAGAAAGTCATCAAAGGTGGCATGGTGTCACGTCATGGCACATATATGTCGTGGTAAAAATATTGCCAATTTGGGCCAAGCTTTATTACAAACCTCTTACAAACTGGAGCTTATCGCAAGAACCCTCGTGGTTTCGATAGGGAAACGAGTCCCCTTGTGGGCCAAACGATAATCACTCCCTCTTCTAGCCTCGTATTTGCTTCTACACGTGACACGGAACAACTGGAGATTCGCGCTGAACTTTAAAATTATTCAGGGTTTGTTTGACCTTTTTATTCACTAATTGAGTTTTCTAGGAGTTTAATGTCCTCATTCAAATCCGAACTACAAATACATACTCCAACGCACCAAAATGGCTAGAAAAAACATACATGTTTCCTTGGGGTGCATGTTTAGGTACCATGGAACGAATGGGAATGAATTCAACGTCTCGCCGTCCTGGCTAGGCCACAAACATTCCGAATCTCGGTTTTTAAATGTGTGTAAATCTATAACTCACCAGGAAATCATGAAACTTGGCATGGTGTCACTACATGGTACATATAATTTTCTAATTTGGGCGAAGCTATATTACAAGCCTTTTACAAACCGAAGCATGTCACAACCCTCATGGCTCCAGTAGGGAAACATGCCCCTCTTGTGGGCGAAATGATAATCGATGCCTCTTCTTGCCTTAAACTTTGTTTTCTACATGCAACATAGAATAACAGGAGTGTCGAGCTGAAATTTGAAACTGTTCAGGGTTCATTTGGCCATTGTATATATATTACTAATTACTAAGTTTTCAATGCATTTAATGTAGTCCATAATTCAAATTTCAACTACAACCACATGCTCCAGTGAAGCAAAATGGGTGGGAAATCGTACATGTGTCATCGGGTGCATGTTTAGGCCTCGTTTAAGGAATGAGAATGAATAACAAACTTGTCGTCGTCCTGAAACAATGAGAATCTTGGTTTTTAAATCCCAGTAAATCAAAAAAGTCACCCAAAAAACATGAAACTTGGCATGGTTTCATGACATGGCACATATATGCCGAGGTAAAAAAATCGTCCAGTTTGAGAACAGGCGCACACATTAGTAGCCAACGAAGTCCTTTTTGAAACAAAAAGCTGACACATTAATACCGCAAACAGTTATATTATATTAACCATGTTGAAATTTAACCATACTCGGTGGTGTGCATGCAGCTGTTTGATTAGACGGGACGAGTGCGAGAAGTCCGCCGTGCAGGCTCGACGGGACGCGTGCGAGCAGACCGCCACGCAGGCTCGATGGGACGCGTGCATCCTGTCCACCTCACAGGCTCGACGGGACACGTGCGAGTAGCAAGGCCGCCCATGCTCATTGAGAAGCGAGCTCTTTGACCTCCATGCACCAGCCGCCGCCCACCTCGCTCACAAATTCTCCATTAATGGGTTAATTAAAGCACCTAGATGGAGGGTGTTTGCTTGTGATCCCATGGCAGCATTTGCTTTGTTCGTGTTTTCAACTCATATTCCGCCCGAATTTAAATTGCCACATAGGGCAACGGATAATATGACCACAAATAAAATGGCAATGGATAATAAGACGACAAATTTACAATGGTGCGATAATAATTGTCTTACATATTCCGTATAATTTAAAATGCAACATGCGGCAAATCCCGGAAGACACGGTGGCAAGAGAAGAAGGAAATTGCAAACAACGATCTGGGTCGCTACTGTCTCTACTCATCGATGGATCGCCGGACGGCGAAATCCTCCAGCTCATTTTTCAATTCCTCATGACTTTGCTTGAAAGTAGCCTTAGATTCCTCCACCTCCTGCTCGCGCTTGATCCGGAGCTTCCTCAAGCCACCCATCAGTTCCTCGACGACCGCTTTCAGCGTCATCTCCGAGGCACTGCTCTGCTCATGCAGCATCTTCCAGCCGGCGGCCACCTCCTCCTTCTCGGCTACCAACTTGAGGAGCTTTGCATTGTCATCCATGAGTTGCTCGACGAGGCCGGTCACCTTGGCAATCGAGGCATCGCTGATCTTGAGCGGCTTCATCAAGCCATCGACCAGCTCCTGCTGGGTAGTGACGCCAGCGAGAATGTCATCGTCGCTAGCGAAGGACTTCAGGAACGCCGGCTCGTCGCGATGGCCGAAGCCGCGAATGCGCTTGTGAGAGCCCTCGTGTGCCCGTGAGAGCTCGTTCGAGGGCTCCGCGGCGCGCCATGACATCTCTGCTGCAGTCGCGGCTTTGCGGCGGGACCTCTCTAGTGCTTCCGCGGCCTTGGTCTTTGCTTCCTGGTTATATGTCCACCCTAAATTCCTCCTACCGGTCATGGCGGAACGACTTGACAGAAAAAAACAGTTTTGTGGGTGATGAGGAGAGGAACTGTGAAGTAATTTTCGAGTGGGTAGTTTTTATAGGCCGGTGCTAAGTGTGAACACATATTAGTTTGATAGGTGTGATCAGATTAGCAATTACTTATTGCGTTGTAATCAGCAATGTGACGAGAAACAAGGTCAAAATTTATTGATGGCAGAAGGATGACCACGTGGTTGCTCGCCGTTGAGGCGTGATATGTCTCCATCGTATCTACTTTTCCAAACACTTTTGCCCTTGTTTTGGACTCTAACTTGCATGATTTGAATGGAACTAACCCGGACTGACGTTGTTTTCAGCAGAATTGCCATGGTGTTATTTTTATGCAGAAATAAAAGTTCTCGGAATGACCTGAAAATCAACGGAGATTATTTTTGGAACATATAAAACATACTGGAAGAAAATCCATGTCAGGGGGCCCACACCCTTTCCATGAGGGTGGGGGCGCGCCTACCCCCTGGGCGCGCCCCCTGCCTTGTGGCCCCCCTAACGCTCCACCGACGTCCACCTTGACTCCATACATTCACTTTCGGATGTGGATGCTTGCTAATAGTTCCAATCATAGTGCATAGAATTCCAAGTCAGGGATGACATGCCAGCAGTGGCCTCTCCTACATAAAACTTGCTATCGGTCTAGTAAAGTAGTCAATTGCTTAGGGACAATTTTGCAACTCCTACCACCACTTTTCCACACTCGCTATACTAACTTTATTGCTTCTTTATCTAAACAGCCCCTACTTTTTATTTACGTGCTCTTTATTATCTTGCAAACCTATCCAAAAACACCTACAAAGCACTCCTAGTTTCATACTTGTTCTAGGTAAAGCAAACGTTAAGCGTGCGTAGAGTTGTATCAGTGGTCGATAGAACTTGAGGGAATATTTGTTCTACCTTTAGCTCCTCATTGGGTTCAACACTCTTACTTATCAAAAGAGCCTACAATTGATCCCCTAAACTTGTGGGTTATCAAGACCTTTTTCTGGTGCCGTTGCCTGGGAGTCATAGCTGTTGGGGAACGTAGTAATTTCAAAAAAATTCCTACACACACGCAAGATCATGGTGATTCATAGCAATGAGAGGGGAGAGTGTCGTCCACGTACCCTCGTAAACCGTTAAGCGGAAGCGTTATGACAACGCGGTTGATGTAGTTATACATCTTCACGATCGACCGATCCTCAGTATCGAACGTACGACACCTCCGCGTTCAGCACACGTTCAGCTCGGTGACGTCCCGTGAACTCACGATCTAGTAGTGCTCGGGGAAGAGTTTCGTCATCACAATGGCGTGGTGACGATGTTGATGAAGCTACCGTTGCAGGGCTTCACCTAAGCACCTCTACAGTATGACTGAGGTGGATTATGGTGGAGGGGGGCACCGCACATGGCTGGGAGAGATTAATGATCAACTTGTGTGTCTAGAGGTGCCCCCACCCCCGTATATAAAGGAGCAAGGGGGAGGCCGGCCGGCCCTAGAGTGCGCGCCAGGAGGAGGAGTCCTCCTCCTAGTAGGAGTAGGATTCCCCTCTTTCCTACTCCTTCTAGGAGGGGGAAAGGAAGGGGGAGAAGGAGAAGGAAAGGGGGGCGTCGCCCCCTTCTCCTAGTCCAATTCGGACCAGAGGGGGAGGGGGCGCGTGGCCTGCCCTGGCCGACCCCTCTCTCTCTCTCCACTAGGGCCCTACAAGGCCCATTAACCCCCGGGGGGTTCCAGTAACCCCTCCGGCACTTAGGTAAAATCCCGATTTCACCCGGAACTCTTCCGATGTCCAAATGCAGGCTTCCAATATATCAATATTTATTTCTCGACCATTTCAAGACTCCTCGTCATGTCTGTGATCATATCCGGGACTCCGAACTACCTTCAGTACATAAAAACATATAAACTCATAATATCGATCGTCATAGAACTTTAAGCGTGCGGACCCTACGGGTTCGAGAACTATGTAGACATGACCGAGACATGTCTCTGGTCAATAACCAATAGCGGAACCTGGATGCTCATATTGGTTCCTACACATGCTACGAAGATCTTTATCGGTCAAACTGCATAACAATATACGTTGTTCCCTTTGTCATCGGTATGTTACTTGCCCGAGATTCGATCGTCGGTATCCCAATACCTAGCTCAATCTCGTTACCGGCAAGTCTCTTTACTCATTCCATAATGCAACATCCCGCAACTAACTCATTAGTCACATTGCTTGCAAGACTTATAGTGATGTGCATTACCGAGAGGGCCCAGAGATACCTCTCTGACAATCGGAGTGACAAATCCTATTCTTGATCTATGCCAACTCCACGAACACCATCAGAGACACCTGTAGAGCACCTTTATAATCACCCAGTTACCTTGTGACGTTTGGTAGCACACAAAGTGTTCCTCCGGTATTCGGGAGTTGCATAATCTCATAGTCATAGGAACATATATAAGTCATGAAGAAAGCAATAGCAGTAAACTTAAACGATCAACTGCTAAGCTAACGAAATGGGTCAAGTCAATCACATCATTCTCCTAATGATGTGACCCTGTTGATCAAATAACAACTCATGTCTATGGCTAGGAAACTTAACCATCTTTGATCAATGAGCTAGTCAAGTAGAGGCATACTAGTGACACTATGTTTGTCTATGTATTCACACATGTATTATGTTTCCTATTAATAGAATTCTAGCATGAATAATAAACATTTATCATGAAATAAGGAAATAAATAATAAATTTATTATTGCCTCTAGGGCATATTTCCTTCAATAGCATGGGGTGAATATTCTCATGTGTGCATGTTTGCTTTATCACTAAGTTGTTTTTATTTTGTGCTCTTGTTTTCTACCTTTAGTTATGGGTAGGAAACACAAAATACCAAAAAAAATAGTTGTACCTACTACACCAATGGTTGAAGAACCATTCAAAATCTATCACACTCCTAAAGCTTTTTACTTGGATCATCTTCAATCCCTTTGTGGTCGTGCTGAAACCCCAACTAGCTTAGTTGAGGGCAAATCTTTAGATGAGCATGCTTGTTATGTGCGACACCGCTTATCTCAAAAAGGGGAACTTTTACTGGATCAAATTCATCATTTGCAGTGCTATGCTTGGAATTTATGTGAAATATATGATGTTACTTGTTGTTCTGAAAACCCTAAGAAACACCTTCCCTACCAGTGTGAGTTTAGCGATTATGGAATCGTATCTTCGTATGCTAAGGGTGTTTATAATTACTATGATGTTAAAAAAATTGAAGAATTTGTTGCTTTTAAGGGTGCTTATGAAATTGCTTCTTTGATTGAAAAGTATGATGCTACTCTTTAGAAATCTGAAAATTTTGCCATACTTAAATATTGTTATGATAATTATGCTTCTAATGCCTATGTTAAACCATATATTGAGTACTCCTCCGTTGTCCAAGAAGAGACTAATATTTTGCAGGAGTCTATAGAAGAAGAAATTGATGAAACTGTGAGCTCATTAGATGAAAAAGATGAGGAGGAGAGCAAAGAACAAAAGGAGGAGGAGCGGATTGATCACCCGTGCCCACCTTCTAATGTGAGTAACTCTTTATCCCATACAATGTTTAATTTCCCTTCATGCTTACCGAAGGATGAATGCTATGATGATTGTTATGATCCCGTTGATTCTCTTGAAATATCCCTTTTTGATGATGCTTGCTATGCTTGTGGCCAAGATGCCAATATGAATTATGCTTATGGAGATGAACTTGCTATAGTTCCTTATGTTAAACATGAAATTGTTGCTACTGCACCCACGCATGATAGTCCTATTATCTTTTTGAATTCTCCCAACTACACTATATCGGAGAAGTTTACCCTTATTAAGGATTATATTGATGGGTTGCTTTTTACTATTGCACATGATGATTTTGATATATATAATATGCATGTGCTTGCTGCTCCTACTTGAAATTATTATGAAAGAGGAACTACATCTCCGCCTCTTTATGTTTCCAACACGAAAAAATTGCAAGAAACTGTTTATACTATGCATTGGCCTTTACTTTGTGTGCGTGAATTGTTCTTTTATGACATGCCGATGCATAGGAAGAGAGTTAGACTTCGTCATTACATGATATATGTTACTTTGTGCTCACTACTAAATTACAAATCATTGTTAATTAAAATTGGCTTTGATATACCTTGGGATCTGGGTGGATTCATTACTTGAGCACTATATGCCTAGCTTAATGGCTTTAAAGAAAGCGCTGCCAGGGAGACAACCCAGAAGTTTTAGAGAGTCATTTATTTCTGTTGTGTTCTTTTATAAGGTTTAAAAATAAAAATCATGTGCAAAGGTTTGCCTTTAGGATGTTTTAGATGCTTGTTGGTTTGTACGGTGTAGGACAGAAACTTTGGCTGTAGTGCGCGATTTTACATTTTTTTACTGGAATGTCAAACGGTTCTGAAACTTTTTTCACTGTCTTTCTATACAAATTGTTTATTTTTCCTAATTTTGGTAGAATTTTTGGAGTACCATAGGTATGGTTAATGTTCAGATTACTACAGTCTGTCCTGTTTAAGACAGATTCTGTTTTTGATGCATAGTTTGCTTGTTTTGATGAAACTATCGATTTTTATAAGTGGATTAAGACATGGAAAAGTTATTATTACAGTAGCTACAATGCAAAAACAAAATATGAATTGGGTTGCAACAGTACTTAGAGTAGCTATTTTCTTTATTATACTAACAGATCTTACCGAGCTTTCTATTGAGTTTTGTGTGGATGAAGTGTTCGAGGATGGAGGAGGTCTCGGTGTGAGAAGAAGGAAGAGAGGCAAGAGCTCAAGCTTCGGGATGCCCGAGGCACCCCAAGTAAATATTCAAGGAGACTCAAGAGTCTAAGCTTGGGGATGCCCCAGAAGGCATCCCATCTTTCTTCAACAAGTATCGGTATGTTTTCGGATTCGTTTCATTCATGCGATATGTGCAATCTTGAAGCGTCTTTTGCATTTAGTTTTCACTTTTATTTTATGCACCATGCTGGTATGAGATAGTCCTTGGTTGATTTATAGAATGCTCATTGCACTTCACTTATATCTTTTGAGTATGGGTTTATAGAATGCTTCATGTGCTTCGCTTATATCATTTGAAGTTTGGATTGCCTGTTTCTCTTCACATAGAAAACCTCCATTTGTAGAATGCTATTTTTCTTCACTTATATTTGTTAGAGCGTGGGCATGTCTTTTGTATAAAGAATTAAACTCTCTTTCTTCACTTATATCCATTTAGAGAGTTGACAGGATTGGTCATTGAGGGAGTCCTGGATTAGGGGGTCACCGGACAGCCGGACTATATCCTTTGGCCGGCTGTTGGACTATGAAGATACAAGATTGAAGACTTTGTCTCGTGTCCGGATGGAACATTACTTGGCGTGGAAGGTAAGCTAGGCAATACGGATATGTATATCTCCTCCTTTGTAACCGACCTTGTGTAACCCTAGCCCCCACCGGTGTCTATATAAACCAGAGGGTTTTAGTCCGTAGGACAAGATACAATCATACCATAGGCTAGCTTCTAGGGTTTAGCCTCTCTGATCTCGTGGTAGATCAACTCTTGTAATACTCATATCATCAAGAACAATCAAGCAGGATGTAGGGTATTACCTCTATCAAGAGGGCCCGAACCTGGGTAAACATTGTGTCCCCTGCCTCCTGTTACCATCCGCCTTAGACGCACAGTTCGGGACCCCCTACCCGAGATCTGCCGGTTTTGACACCAACATTGGTGCTTTCATTGAGAGTTCCTCTGTGTCGTCACCATAAGGCTCGATGGCTCCTTCGATCATCGCTAGCGATGAGGTTCAGGGTGAGGCTTTCCTCCCTGGACAAATCTTCATATTCGGTGGCTTTGCACCGCGGGCCAATTCGCTTGGCCATCTGGAGCAGATTGAGAGCTACGCCCATGGCCATCAGGTCAGATTTGGAAACTTGAACTACAAGGCCGATATCCGCGGAGACTTGATCTTTGACGGATTCAAGCCCATGCCGGACGCGTCGCGCAGTCACGACGAGCAGGACATAACTCTACCGTCAGACAATATTCGGGAGATCGGATTCGAAGCTACTCTGGCCTTTAATCTGGAGCAAGACGCGACATCCGAGAGCGGAGGGATGGACCCCGCCATGGAGGCCACACTCTCAGTGGCGATAGAGCCAGATACTGACTTCACCCCTTACAAGAGCCGTGTTGCCGAACCACTGGATTCATCCTCGGCCACGAACTCCGAGCCGCTCGTATCCGTGCCCGTCGAGTCCGACTGGGCGCCGATTATGGAGTTCACCTCCGCGGATATCTTTCAGCACGCACCTTTTGGAGATGTGCTAAATTCATTAAGGTCTCCCTCCCTGTCAGGAGAACTTTAGCTGAACTCTGTCCGGCTAGAACGACATGCGGACGACGAAGAAATTCGCTGCCCACCAACCACCCACTTAGTAGCCACTGTCGACGACTTAACCAACATGCTTGACTTCGGCTCCGAAGACTTCGACGGTATGGACGACGAAGCCGGAGACGAACAGGATCCACCGCCCTCGGGGCACTGGACTGCCACCTCATCATATGATATATATATATATATGTGGTGGACACCCCCAAAGAAGCCAATGGCGAGGAGAAAGCGGAGGATGACCACTCCAAGAAGCAACCCAAGCGCCGACATTAGCGGCACCGCTCTAAGTCCCACCACAGTAAGAGCAGTGATACCGGCACAGGAGATAATAACACTCCTGATAGCACCGAAGACAACAACAATCCCCTCCAGCACGGCGAAGAGCTGGAGGACGAACAAGCTAGCCCCCAGAGCAGGAAGCAGATGGAGAACCAGAGGAGGACAATTACATGCCTATCTCTGAAGACGAGGCAAGCCTTGGCGATGACGAATTTATCGTGCCTGAGGACCCCGTCGATCAAGAGCGCTTCAAGTGCCGGCTTATGGCCACGGAAAATAGCCTAAAGAAGAAACAACAACAGCTTCAAGCTGATCAAGACTTGCTAGCAGACAGATGGACCGAAGTCCTTGCGGCCAAGGAGCATGAACTCGAGCGCCCGTCCAAGAGTTACCCAAAATGCAGGTTGCTACCTCACCTCCAGGAGGAAGCATTGAAACCTCATTCACCAGTGTACAATGCGGCTGACTGGCCACTACGCGGCCGAGCCAGAGAGGCGTTTCAGCCCAAAGTTCAGTCCGCACCCCGTCGCCACTCAGTCAAAGATACTAAGGCCTGGGGCAACACAGAGGACCTGCAAGACATCTTGGACAGCAAGGAAAGAATCGCAAGGTCAATATACGGGACACAAACACATGCACCCACACGGGATGATGATCATCGCGTCGGATACACCAAGAGTAAATCCGGCCGGGCCGAATACAGCAGACAAGACTCATACGAACTACGTCGGGATATAGCCCAGCACAGAGGCGCCACAAACCCCCTATGCTTCACTGATGAAATTATGAATCACGAATTCCCAGAGGGTTTCAAACCCGTAAATATCGAATCATAGGACGGCACAACAGATCCCGCGATATGGATTGAGGATTTCCTCCTTCACATCCACATGGCTCGCGGTGACGATCTACATACCATCAAGTACCTCCCACTAAAACTTAAAGGACCAGCTCGGCATTGGCTGAATAGCTTGCCAACAGATTCCGTCGGCAGTTGGGAGGATTTGGAAGATGCATTTCTTGACAACTTCCAGGGCACTTATGTGCGGCCACCGGATGTTGATGACTTGAGCCACATAACCCAGCAGCCAAGGGAATCGGCCAGACAATTCTGGACACGGTTCCTGACTAAGAAAAATCAAATTGTAGACTGTCCGGATGCAGAAGCCCTAGCGGCATTCAAGCATAACATCCGCGGCGAGTGGCTTGCCAGCCATCTCGGCCAGGAGAAGCCGAAATCTATGGCAGCCCTCACAACACTCATGACCCGCTTTTGCACAGGCGAGGACAACTAGCTGGCTTGCAGCAACAACACATCAAGGAATCCAGATACCTCGGATACCAAAGACGTTAATGGTAGGCAGCATCGTAATAGACCAAAGCGCCGCAATAACGGCGATAACACCGAAGATACGGCAGTCAATGCCGGATTCAAAGGCTCTAGATCCGGTCAGCGGAAAAAGACATTCAAAAGAAACACTCCGGCTCCGTCCAGTCTGGATCGCACACTGGATCGCTCGTGACAAATCCACGACACCCCTGAGAAGCCAGCCAATCACACCAACAGAGAATGCTGGGTGTTCAAGCAGACCGGTAAGTTAAATGCCGAAAACAAGGACAGGGGGCTGCATAGCGATGACGAGGAGGAGCCTTGGCCGCCGAACCCAGGAGGACAGAAGGGGTTTCCCCCACAAGTGAAGACAGTGAACATGATATATGCAACCCACATTCCCAAGAGGGAGCGGAAGCGTGCACTAACAGACGTCTATGCGGTGGAGCCCATCGCCCCGAAGTTCAACCCATGGTCTGCTTGTCCAATCACCTTCGATCGCAGGGACCACCCCACTAGCATCCGTCATGGTGGATCCGCCGCACTGGTCCTAGACCCCATCATCGACGGATTTCACCTCACTCGAGTCCTTATGGACGGCGGCAGCAGCCTGAACCTGCTCTATTAGGATAAAGTGCGAAAAATGGGTATTGATCCCTCAAGGATCAAACCCAGCAAAACCACCTTTAAAGGCGTCATCCCAGGTGTAGAGGCCCATTGCACAGGCTCAATCACACTGGAAGTGGTCTTCGGATGACCGGATAACTTCCGAAGCAAAGAGTTAATCTTCGCCATCGTCCCGTTTCGCAGTGGCTATCATGCACTGCTCGGACAAACAACATTTGCAAAATTCAATGCAGTGCCGCACTACGCATACCTCAAGCTCAAGATGCCAGGACCTCGCGGGGTCATAATAGTAAATGGAAACACAGAACGCTCGCTCTGTACGGAAGAGCACACTGCGGCCCTTGCAGCAGAGGCACAAAGCAGCCTGTTCAGGCAGACCACTCATTCAGCGTTACAGCCCGCAGACACCTTCAAGCGAGTCCAGAACAATCTGCAACAGGATCGCCTAGCGCGATCAGCGCTCGCCTAGCAATCCGGCCCCCCGTCCCAGTCCCAGTGCAGCGACGAAATTCGTGCCGCGCGTACATAACTACGCGTTGAAAATACCATGGACATAGGCGGGGGCACAATTAGGACACGCCCCGCATTGTGGCTTAACCACACCAGGGGCTGTATACCTGTGACATTCTTTTTCTCTTTCAGGGCCTAACTCTTCGGAAGCCCTTTCCGGTAGTACGATTGCCGGACACATTCCGGAAGCAACAACCAAGGCTGCAAGAAGCTAAGACAAACATGGGAACCGCCAGGTGGTCTCTAGTACTACTTGATATACCCACTTTTCACTATTTATGCGTAGCTTGCCTTGGGATAGGACATTTCGAATTGTCCTACTTCATGCTTATTGCATACTTGTACCAGTACGCTTCGACGTATTATTCACATAAATGCACATTATTAATCTGTCATTGCATTATTTAAGTTTTTCTCTTTCTCTTATATGTCCATTTACGACATTCCGCACCCGCACGTTCGGGTACGGTCAGTACGCCAGGGGCTCTCGTTTACCTCGTAATACGACACAAGAAGTCCGAACACTTTCGACAGTGCGGCACCCCGAACTTATAGCATTATATGCATCAGCTCCGAATCATGTCTTGGGTCAAATGTTGGGTTGCCCGGCTCCCATGCTTTGGTACCTTACTTTCCGCTATATCGGCTAAGGTAGCGGTGGGAGAACTACTGCGATTGTGTCTCGGTTCTTTTGGATGAGCACCTCAGTAGAGAAAGCCAAAAACTGACTGTTATGATAAGGCGAGAGACTAGTCGCTGTTCGAGAGGTCTCAAGTCCCTAAAGACTTTTTCCGCTTCGGGCGAAGAGTCGGCCTTGTCCGGCTTCGGCGTGTATAGCGCCCCAAATTCAGCCTTCCGAATACCAGGGGCTTCGCCAAAAATTTAAAATCATACACCCCAGTACTAGTTACATGGGGGCAGAAGCCGACGACTGGCCAACTCTCAGATTTTATAAAGGGCCGCACAGAAGGTAATATTTTAAATTAAGAAAGCGTCGCATGGCGCAAAAGAACTCGTTTCATATTACAGGATCACATGGACATGTTCATTCAAAAATTACATCCTTGGCACACTCATCTGCCACTAAGCGGGAACCCTTGAGGACGCTCTCATAGTAAATCTCGGAGCGGCGATGCTCCTTGCCCTCCGGCGGCCCCTCCTTCACAAGCTTCACGGCGTCCAGCTTCGCCCTATGCACCTTTGCCCGGGCAAAAGCTCGGCATGCACCTTCGATGCAGACGGATCGCTTGATGACTTCAAGCCGTGGGCAGGCTTCCACCAGCCGCCTCACCAGACCGAAGTAGCTGCCGGACAGGGGCTCGCCAGGCCACATCCAGACTATAAGGCCCCTCATGGCCTGTTCGGCCGCCTTGTGAAGTTCGACCAACTGCTTCAGCTGGTCACTCAAGGACACGGGGTGTTCAGTCCCAGTATACTAAGACCAGAACAAATTCTCCGCTGAGCTCCCCTCCTCAGCCCGGTAAAACTCTGTGGCATCCAGCACACTGCGGGGAAGATCTGCAAACGCTCTTGGAGAGCTCCGAACTCGAGTAAGAAGAAGGAAAGTCTCCTTCACATGCTTGCTTTGCATATTGAATGCCTTACCCGCTGCTATCTTCTTTGCCGCATCAATCTCCTGGAGGGCCTTGTGGGCTTCGGCCTTGGCGCTCCGGATGCTTTCAAGCGCCTGCGTGAGCTCGGACTCCCGCGTCTTGGAGTCAATCTCCAAGGACTCATGCTTTTTGGTGAGAGCCTTGAGCTCTTGCTGCACCTCGCCCACTCGGGCTTCTTGTTTCTCCCGTTCAGTATGTTCTTTGGCCGCTTTGTCTTCGGCCGCGGACAATGCCTTCCTCAGGGTCTCCACCTCGGTCGTGGCCCCTGACAAATTACTGATGATCCTATTACTTTACACCGAACTTCTTTTTACCTATATAAACTAGGGTATATCTTACCTTTGCTCTCTTCGAGCTGCCCCTTGGTAAGGCCGAGCTCGTCCTCGGTCCGCTTCAGGGCCTGCTTCAGCGCAGAGACCTCCGCAGTACATGCGGCAGCGGCAGCAGGGAAGCCTGCAGATACACATAGAGATACTCTAATTAGACTCCTGAGTTATCATTTGATACTATATTCTGCTTTTCTTCGCGAACGCCGAACAGAGCATCATGGGCTACTATCTATGCGGTAATATTTTTATATTTTGAATGCTTACCTCAAAGCCTGTTAGGAGGCTGGCGCAAGCTTCGGTCAGTCCGTTCTTGGCAGACTAAACCTTCTTAACCACCGCACTCATGATAGTTCGGTGTTCTTCATCGATGGAAGCGTTGTGAAGCGCTTCCAGCAAGTTGTCCGGTGCCTCTGGTTGGACAGAGGACACCGACACGGATGGTTGGCCCCCCTTAATGGGGGACCGCCTGTCGGAGTCCGGAACCATTGAAGGTTCTGGCGCAGTGTCCGGCTAGGGCCTGAACTCGAAGCCCGTAGGAGCCTCACTCCCTTGGTACCTAGGATCCGGAAGGTCGCCGTGAGGCGCCCCCAGGACCGCCTCCCCTTGGGTCGGTGCCTGTTGATACACCACCTCGGTGTTGTCCGTAGGGCGAGGCGTAGAAGCCATCGGAGGAGAACCGCTGTTCATATCCGACGTGCTCAAAGAGCCGCTCAACGAGGGTACGTCGAGACGAGCTCGGGCCGGACTATATAAACAGGTTCGACATAAGCAAAGGCAGTATAATAAAACATACCACGAAGTACTATGGTGTCCGGGCACTTACGATTCCGCCAAGGGCTTGTCCCTGGGTAGCCACTCGTCGCCGCTATCGGCGGCCGTTGTGGCACAATCTGGAGGGAGGGTCTTTCCCTTCTTGGACCCTTCGGCCTCCCCGGATGGGTCGGCTTTCCTTTTCTTGTCTCCCCCGGCTGGGGGGGACTCTTCTCCTCCTCCTCGTTTCCGTGGGAGGAGTGCGCGTCGGACTCATCGGATGATGAGCCCGACAGAACCATCTTGCGCCGGAGACCCTTTCGGGTCCCTACGGCCTTCTTCTTGGCCGTCTTTTCCAGCACCTCGTAAGGTGCCGGGCTTAGCATCTTCGTCAGAAGAGCGTTTGCAGGATCTTCGGGCAGGGGGGCTGGGCAATCAAGCTGCTCCGCTGTCTTTATCCAGTCTTTCTAATGACATGAAAGCTTAGATCCAGCACATAACTAAGCCAGGGCGCATAAATACCCTGAGTGATATAAAAGCCTACCGGATGGGCGCGGTGCTTTGCGCTGAGTCCGCGGTCCTCGGTGAGGGAGGGAGGCATCTCGGCGCCCTTGAACAACACCTTCCAGACTCCTCGTGCGTCATGCCATAGAGCTCTCGCAGTGTCTGGTGCTGGGCCGAGTCGAACTCCCACAAAACAAATGCCCGTTGTTGGCACGGAAGGATCCGGCGGAGGAGCAGAACCTGGACCACATTGACGAGCTTGATTTTCTTGTTCGTCATGTTCTGGATGCATGTCTAGAGTCCGGTCAGCTCTACCGAAGAACCCTAGGACAGGCCCTTCTTCTTCCAGGAGGTGAGCCACGTGGGGATTCCGGATCCAAATTTGGGGGCCGCCACCCAGTTGGAGTCGCGCGGCTCGGTGATGTAGAACCACCCCAATTGCCACTCCTTTATGGTATCCATGTAGGTACCCTCGAGCGAGGTGACATTAGGCATCTTGCCCACCATGGCGCCTTCGCATTCTGCTTGCTGGCCACCCACCACCTTCGGTTTGACATTGAAGGTTTTCAGCCATAGGCCGAAGTGGGGCCTGATGCGGAGGAAGGCCTCGCACACGACGATAAACGCCGAGATGTTGAGGATGAAGTTGGGGCCAGATCATGGAAATCTAGCCCGTAGTAGAACATGAGCCCGCAGACAAACGGGTGGAGAGGAAATCCCAGTCCGCGGACGAAATGGGTAAGAAAAACTACCCTCTCATGGGGTTCGGGCGTTGGGATGATCTGCCCCGCATTCGGCAGCCGGTGTGCGATATTCGCAGCTAGGTATCCGGCTTCTCATAACTTTTTGATGTTCTCCTCCGTGACGGAGGAGACCATCCACTTGCCTCATGCTCCTGACATTCTTGGAGTGGTTTTGAGAAGAAGAACGCGAGCTTGGGCACTGGAGCTCGAGTGTGCGGGAATGGATAAGCGGAAAGGAAGAAGGCGTGGGTGAAAAAAGTAGATCTTTGTCCCTTTATAAGGGCGGAGGAGGCGATGAGTCTCCCCACTTGCCTGGCAAAACCGCTTATTCCCCAGGCACCGTAATTGATGGCACGGTGGGGTTACCCACGTCCGTATTGATGAGAATCCCGTGATAAGGGGAACACGATCTCTGCTTTGACAAGACGTATCAAGAAAACCACCTCGTGATATGTGCGGAGCTGGTTGAGAAAAGCAGTTCGAATAATAACCGGGCCATGGAGTGATGTCATACTATCGGAACGTGTCAGCAGATTAGATTTGTGGAAATATTATTCTCTCTACGGTGGTATGTGGAACTTATTTTGCAGGGTCGGACACTATCCTTGTATTCAAACTCTCCATGATGTATTCGGAGGAGAAACCCGCCTTGCAATGCCGAATACAACACTGCGCGCCGGACTCATCGTCATTGAAGCCTGGTTCAGGGGCTACTGAGGGAGTCCTGGATTAGGGGGTCTCCAGACAGTCGGACTATATCCTTTGGCCGAACTGTTGGACTATGAAGATACAAGATTGAAGACTTCGTCTCGTGTCCAGATGGGACTTACTTGGCGTGGAAGGCAAGCTAGGCAATACGGATATGTATATCTCCACCTTTGTAACCGACCTTGTGTAACCCTAGCCCCCTCCGGTGTCTATATAAACCGGAGGGTTTTAGTCTGTAGGACAAGATACAATCATACCATAGGCTAGCTTCTAGGGTTTAGCCTCTCTAATCTCGTGGTAGATCAACTCTTGTAATACTCATATCATCAAGAACAATCAAGCAGGACGTAGGGTATTACCTCTATCAAGAGGGCTCGAACCTGGGTAAACATCGTGTCCCCTGCCTCCTATTACCATCCGCCTTAGATGCATAGTTCGGGACCCCCTACCCGAGATCCACCGATTCTGACACCGATAGTCATTCACATGGTTAGTCATAAAACCCTACATAAAACTTGTAGATAACTGAATATGATATGTTTGATTCCTTGCAATAGTTTTGCAATTTAAAGGTGGTGATATTAGAGTCATGCTAGGTGAGTAATTGTGAAATTGTGAAATACTTCTGTTGAGGTTTGCAAGTCCCGTAGCATGCACGTATGGTGAACCGTTATGTAACGAAGTTGGAGCATGAGGTATTTATTGATTGTCTTCCTTATGAGTGGAGGCCGGGGACGAGCGATGGTCTTTTCCTACCAATCTACCCCCCAGGGGCATGTGTAGTAGTAATTTTCTTCAAGGGCCTTTTGCAATAAGTATATGAGTTCTTTATGACTAATGTGAGTCCATGGATTATACGCACTCTCACCCTTCCATTATTGCTAGCCTCTTCGGTACCGTGCATTGCCCTTTCTCACCTCGAGAGTTGGTGCAAACTTCGCCGGTGCATCCAAACCCCGTGATACGATATGCTCTATCACACATAAACCTCCTTATATCTTCCTCAAAACATCCACCATACCTACCTATCATCGCATTTCCATAGCCATTCTGAGATATATTGCCATGCAACTTCCATCATCATCATATACATCACTTGAGCATCAGTGTCATATTGCTTTGCATGATCGTAAGATAGCTAGCATGAACATGGCTTGTCCGTTTTTTGATGTCATTGCTACGCTGGATCATTGCACATCCCGGTACACCGCTGGAGGCATTCATATAGAGTCATATCTTTGCTTTAGTATCGAGTTGTAACATTGAGTTGTAAATAAATAAAAGTGTGATGATCATCATTATTAGAGCATTGCCCCAGTGAGGAAAGGATGATGGAGACTATGATTCCCCCACAAGTCGGGATGAGACTCCGGACTTTAAAAATAAATAAAAGAGGCCAAAGAAGCCCAAATAAAAAGAGAGGCCAAAGAAGCCCACCAAAACAAAAAAAGAAAAAAAAGAAAAAAATGAGAGAAAAAGAGAGAAGGGGCAATGTTACTATCCTTTTACCACACTTGTGCTTCAGAGTAGCACCATGTTCTTCATATAGAGAGTCTCTTGAGTTATTACTTTCATATACTAGTGGGAATTTTCATTATAGAACTTAGCTTGTATATTCCAATGATGGGCTTCCTCAAATGCCCTAGGTCTTCATGAGCAAGCAAGTTGGATGCACACCCACTTAGTTTCAGTCTGAGCTTTCATACACTTATAGCTCTTTGTGCATCCGTTGCATGGCAATCCCTACTCCTCACATTGACATCAATTGATGGGCATCTCCATAGCCCGTTGATTAGCCGCGTCGATGTGAGACTTTCTCTTTTTTTGCCTTCTTCACACATTCTATTCCACCCATAGTGCTATGTCCATGGCTTGCGCTCATGTATTGCGTGAGGGTTGAAAAGGCTGAAGAGCGTTAAAAAGTATGAACCAATTGCTCGGCTTGTCATCAGGGTTGTGCATGATTTGAATGCTTTGTATGGTGAAGATGGAGCATAGCCAGACTATATGATTTTGTAGGGATGAGCTTTCTTTGGATATGTTATTTTGATAAGACATAATTGCTTGGTTAGTATGCTTGAAGTATTATTGTCTTAATGTCAAATGATAGACTATTGCTTTGAATCACTCGTGTCTTATAATATTCATGCCATGATTAGATGCATGATCAAGATTATGCTAGGTAGCATTCCAGATCAAAAATTATCTTTTTTATCATTTACCTACTCGAGGATGAGCAGGAATTAAGCTTGAGGATGCTGATACGTCTCCGTCGTATCTATAATTTTTGATTGTTCCATGCCAATATTCTACAGCTTTCATATACTTTTGGCAACTTTTTATAGTATTTTTGGGACTAACATATTGATCCAGTGCCCAGCGCCAGTTCCTATTTGTTGCATGTTTTTTGTTTTGCATAAAATCAATATCAAACAGAGTCCAAATAGAATAAAAAAGGACGGAGAATATTTTTGGAATATTTGTGAGATATGGGAAGAAAATCAACGCGAGACGGTGCCCGAGGGGGCCACAAGGCAGGGGGCACGCCCCCCTGGGCGTGCCCCTGACCCTCGTGGGCCCCCCGTAAAGGCGGTTGCTGCTCTTCTTTGGCCGCAAGAAAGCTAATTTTCGGAAAAAAAATTGGGGCAAAGGTTTCAATCCAATCGGAGTTACGGATCTCCGGATATATAACAAACGGTGAAAGGGCAGAATCCCATAACGCAGAAACAGAGAGAGACAGAGAGACAGATCCAATCTCCGAGGGGCTCTCGCCCCTCCCATGCCATGGAGGCCATGTACCAGAGGGGAAACCCTTCTCCCATCTAGGGAGAGTGTCAAGGAAGAATAAGAAGAAGGGGGCTCTCTCCCCCTCGCTTCCGGTGGCGCGGGAACGCCGCCGGGGCCATCATCATCACCGCGATCTTCACCAACACCTACGCCATCTTCACCAACATCTCCATCACCTTCCCCCTCTATCTATAGTGGTACACTCTCCCACAACCCGCTGTACCCTCTACTTGAATATGGTGCTTTATGCTTCATATTATTATCCAATGATGTGTTGTCATCCTATGATGTCTGAGTAGATTTTCATTGTCCTATCGGTGGTTGATGAATTGCTATTATTGATTTAATTTGCTTGTGGTTTTGTTGCTGTCCTTTGGTGCCCATCATATGAGCGCGTGCGTGGATCACACCATAGGGTTAGTTGTATGTTGATAGGACTATGTATTGGAGGCCAAGAGTGACAGAAACTTCAACCTAGCATAGAAATTGATGCATACGGGATTGAAGGGGGGCCAATATATCTTAATGCTACGGTTGGGTTTTACCTTAATGAACATTAGTAGTTGCGGATGCTTGCTAACAGTTCCAATCATAAGTGCATAGAATTCCAAGTCAGGGATGACATGCTAGCAGTGGCCTCTCCCACATAAAACTTGCTATCGGTCTAGTAAAGTAGTCAATTGCTTAGTGATACGTCTCCGTCGTATCTACTTTTCCAAACACTTTTGCCCTTGTTTTGGACTCTAACTTGTATGATTTGAATGGAACTAACCCGGACTGACGCTGTTTTCAGCAGAATTGCCATGGTGTTGTTTTATGTGCAGAAAACAAATATTCTCGGAATGACCTGAAACTTCACGGAACATCTTAGAAAAAATAATAAAAAATCCTCGCCAAAGATGAAGACCAGGGGGCCCACACCCTGTCCATGAGGGTGGGCGGCGCGCCCCCGTAGGGTGCGCCCCCTAAATCGTGGGCCCCCTGGATGCCCTCCGACGCCAAGTCCAACTCTATATATTTGCTTTCGGAGAGAAAAAATCAGGGAGAATAAATCATCGCGTTTTACGATACGGAGCCACCGCCAAGCCCTAAAACCTCCCAGGAGTGCTGATCTGGAGTCCGTTTGGGGCTCCGGAGAGGGGGATTCGTCGCCGTCGTCATCATCAACCATCATCCATCACCAATGTCATGATGCTCACCGCCGTGCGTGAGTAATTCCATCATAGGCATGCTGGACGGTGATGGGTTGGATGAGATTTATCATGTAATCGAGTTAGTTTTGTTAGTGTTTGATCCCTAGTATCCACTATGTTCTAAGATTGATGTTGCTATGACTTTGCTATGCTTAATGCTTGTCACTAGGGCCCGAGTGCCATGATTTCAGATCTGAACCTATTGTTATGTTTTCATGAATATATGTGAGTTCTTGATCCTATCTTGCAAGTCTATAGTCATCTACTATGTGTTATGATCCGGCAACCCCGAAGTGACAATACTCGGGACCACTCCCGGTGATGACCATAGTTTGAGGAGTTCAAGTATTCACTATGTGCTAATGCTTTGTTCCGGTTCTCTATTAAAAGGAGGCCTTAATATCCCTTAGTTTCCAATAGGACCCCGCTGCCACAGGAGGGTAGGACAAAAGATGTCATGCAAGTTCTTTGCCATAAGCACGTATGACTATATACGGAATACATGCCTACATTACATTGACGAATTGGAGCTAGTTCTGTGTCACCCTATGTTATGACTATTACATGATGAACCGCATCCGGCATAATTATCCATCACTGATCCGGTGCCTACGAGTTTTCCATATACTGGTTTACGTTTATTTACTTTCCCGCTGCTACTGTTACAATCACTACAAAATACCAAAAACATTACTTTTGCTGTCTTTACTTTTGTTGCTGCTACCACCACTATCATATTATTGTGCTACTAAACACTTTGCTGCAGATACTAAGTTTCCAGGTGTGGTTGAATTGACAACTCAGCTGCTAATACTTGAGAATATTCTTTGTCTCCCCTTGTGTCGAATCAATAAATTTGGGTTGAATACTCTACCCACGAAAGTTGTTGCGATCCCCTATACTTGTGGGTTATCAAGACAAATTTCTGGCGCCGTTGTCGGGGAGCATAACTCTATTCTTTGAGTCACTTGGGATCTATATCTGCTGGACACTATGAAGAACTTGAGAGATCCAAAAACCAAGATCTATCCCTCAACTACGAGGGGAGGTAAGGAACTGCCATCTAGCTCTGCACTTGATTCACCTTCTGTTATGAGTAAGTTTGCGACACCTACACCTGCTTCTGCTATTCGTTCTGATATGTCGCATGTTATTGATGATGCCACTTCTGCTATGCATGATACTTATGAGGAAACTGCTTCTATGCCTGATACTACTATGCCCCTTGGTGAATTTCTTGATAAACAAATTGCTAGGGCTAGAGAAAAAGAAATTATTGAATCTGAATACGATGATGATAGTGATGATGAAAATATGCCTGTTATTCCTGAGGGTTATCTTTTTGATATGGAATCTTCTGCCGCTATTTTAGCTTGCAAAGATAGATATGAGCTTAAGAGGTTATTAGTTAACTGGAACAAAGTATCACTTAGAGATAAAATGAAACCCGACCCTGCTTTTGCTACTTCACCTATATGTGTTCCTGATAAGGATTATGAATTCTCTGTTGATCCTGATATAATTACTTTGGTTGAATCTGATCCGTTTTATGGCTATGAATCCGAAACTGTTGTGGCACATCTTACTAAATTAAATGATATAGCCGCCCTGTTTACTAATGATGAGAGATCGCGTTACTTTTATATACTCAAAATATTTCCGTTCTCATTAAAGGATGATGCTAAGATATGGTTTAATTCTCTTGATCCTGGTTGTGTGCGTAGTCCCTAGGATATGATTTATTACTTCTCTGCTAAATATTTCCTTGCTCATAAGAAACAAGCTGCTTTGAGGGAAATATACAACTTCGTGCAAATTAAAGAAGAGAGTCTCCCACAAGCTTGGGGGAGGCTTCTCAAGTTACTTAATGCTTTGCCTGATCATCCTCTTAAGAAACCTGAAATACTTGATATCTTTTATAATGGACTAACCGATGCTTCCAGAGATTACCTGGATAGCTGTGCTGGTTCTCTTTTCAGAGAAAGAACACCGGATGAAGCTAAAATTCTATTGAATAATATGTTGACAAATGAAAATAATTGGGCACCCCCTGAGCCAGCTCCTGCTCCAATTAATGAACCTATTCCTAAACCAACTCCGAAGAAGAGAGGTGTTCTATTTCTCAGTCCCGAAGATATGCAAGATGCAAAGAAATCTATGAAAGAAAAAGGTATTAAAGCTGAAGACGTTAAGAATTTACCGCCTATTGAAGAAATACATGGTCTTAATATACCGCCTGTTGAAGAAACATATGATCTCAATTCTTTATTTATTGAAGAACCTCCTGATCCCGATATCCCGAGATAGGTAGTAAAGGTAAATTCTCTTTATAGATATGATAAAGCTGAAGTCCCTCCTACTAAAATTGCTAGTCAGTGCTTGGATGAGTTTCATAACTTTATGTTTAAGCAAGACGACTTCAATGGTTATTTTGGTAGACAACTAAAAGAAAATGCTTATATGATTAGACGCTTGGGTGATTATATGGCTAATATTAAAGGTGAACTTAAACTTGTTAGCAAGCATGCTTCTATGGTTACCACTCAAGTAGAACAAGTACTTAAGGCTCAAAAAGAAGTGCTTTCTGAAATGAATAGTAAGAAAAATGATTATGTTGTTAGAGTGGCTACTAGAACTGGTAGAATGACTCAGGAACCTTTGTATCCTGAAGGCCACCCTAAGAGAATCGAGCAAGATTCTCAAAGAAATAATATTGATGTTCCTAGTTCTTCTAAAAAGAAGAAGAAGAAAAATGATAAAACTGTGCAAACTTCTAGTGAACCTATTGCTGAACCACCTGATAATCCAAATGATATCTCTATGTCTGATGCTGAAACACAATCTGGAAATGAACATGAACCTAATGAAAATATTAATGATGATGTTCATGATGATGCTCAACCTAGTAATGATAATGATGTAGAAATTGAACCTACTGTTGATCTTGATAACCCACAATCAAAGAATCAACGTTATGATAAAAGAGACTTTGTTGCTAGGAAACATGGTAAAGAAAGGGAACCTTGGGTTCAGAAACCCATGCCTTTTCCTCCAAAACCATCCAAGAGAAAGGATGATGAGGATTTTGAGCGCTTTGCTGAAATGATTAGGCCTAACTTTTTGCGTATGCGATTAACTGATGTTCTTAAAACAAATCCTTATGCTAAATATATGAAGGATATCATTACTAATTAAAGAAAGATACCGGAAGCTGAAATTTCCACCATGCTTGCTAATTATACTTTTAAGGGTGGAATACCAAAGAAACTTGGAGATCCCGGAGTACCTACTATACCTTGCTCCATTAAAAGGAATTATATTAAAACTTCTTTATGTGATCTTGGAGCTGGTGTTAGTGTTATGCTTCTCTCTTTATATGGTAGACTTGACTTGAATAAGCTGACACCTACTGAAATATCTTTGCAAATGGCTGATAAATCAACTGCTATACCTATGGGTATTTGTGAGGATGTGCCTGTTGTGGTTGCAAACGTTACTATTTTAACAGACTTTGTTATTCTTGATATTCCCGAGGACGATAGTATGTCTATTATTCTTGGAAGACCTTTTCTTAATACTGCAGGGGCTGTTATTGATTGCACTAAAGGCAATGTCACTTTTCATGTTAATGGTAATGAGCATACGGTACACTTTCCGAGGAAACAACCTCAAGTTCATAGTATCAACTCCATTGGAAAATTCCATCGATTATAATTGGAGGTTTTGAATTTCCTCTTCCTACTGTCAAAAAGAAATATGATACACTTATTATTGGGGATGTGCATATCCCCGTTGAGGTAACTTAGTGTTATTCGAAATTTCTCCGGTTTCATGATTATCAGAATGAGTTTGTTAACAAGACTTGATCAACCTTGTTAGTGGATTATTTTTGATGAGCATGATATGGATGAAACTAGAAGCACCACCTTCTGTACCTTCTCTTTATTTTCTGTCAATTAGTAGAAATAAAGTAAAAATAGTATTTTTCTGTCTATTTCCTGACTTATCTATGCAACATAAAAATATCCCGAAAATAAAGTCCTCAGAATGACATGCCAATTTAATATGATTTTTTCGGGAATATTTGAGGATTTACTGTGCAAAAATTACCGCGGGAGGAGCTGCTACCTGGCCACGAGGGTGGTGGGCGCCCCCCTCTAGGGCGCGCCCCCTGCCTCGTGGGCCCACGGTGGCCCTCCTCCACTTATCCCAGCACCCATCTTCTTCCTCTGTCTCACACAAACCCGAAAAACCAACTCAAGCACGAGTTCCAGCCACTTTTGCTGTGATTTTCGATCTCCTTGCTCAAAGCACCTCTTGCAAAACTGCTTGGGGAGATTGTTCCTTGGTATGTGACTCCTCCATTGGTTCAATTAGTTTTTGTTCTAGTGCTTTATTCTTTGCAAATTTGTGCTGCATAGGTGACCATGTTCTTGAGCTTGCATGTCAAATTTATATGGTTCCAAGTAGTTCTAATGCTTGATATAGGCTCTAGGCACTTATAGGAGTAGTTGCTATCAATATTATTGAGTTTGGTTTACTTTTATTTTGAAGTTACTAAAAATTTCAGATTATTTCAGAAAAATAATGAGGAGATTTTTGAGGGGCTCATCGAGCCAAAGCTCGAAGGAAAAGGCACCGAAGCCTAAGTATAATTTGCCGCGCACCGCGGAGATTCGGGCGTGTGAATGGCCTTCTGATGATTTCTTGAGAGCAGCCGGTATCTATGAAGATTTTCATGAATTGGTTCACAATGCAGGCCTCACCACTTTCCTCCACGACCAATGCGATCAGTATCTCTTACTCACAAATACCTTTGTGCAAAACTTTCATTTTCATTCTAGGAATTCACCACCTACGGTGGAGTTTCATTTATATGATGAGCATAAGGAGATGTCACTTTATGATTTTTGTCGGATTTGTTTAGTCCCTTTTGAGGGCAAGACAGAAGAACCACATCATGTTGATGTGGTTGGGTTTATTGATACTATCACTATAGGAGAAACTAGGAAGGTTTCCGATGCATGAATCACTAGCATACATTTTCCTGTTTTACGTTACTTTGCATTATTTGCTAGTCGTTGTTTAATTGGATGCGGAAACTGTGGAAATCTTAGTATCCCTGATATAATTATTCTGCTCCACGGTTTATACAGTGATAACACTTTTAGTATGGGCGGTATTATTGCTAGACGGTTAAGTATGAACCATACCAAAGGCCCCATCTTTGGTGGCATCTATGCTACACGCCTAGCCGTACATTTTAACATACCTATTAGGCATGCTGAGAAGGAAGAAAAGGTGTTGCCCCATGTTTATCTAGATCATAAAAGTATGGTGTCACATGATTTTATTGTTAAGAATAGGGTAGGAGAGCTTAAATATCAATTGTTCTTTAACAAACATCATCCCGAGACTATTATCCTGCCTGCTCCTTCTTTGTTTGATTTGACTGTAGGCACGTACCTTGTTCCGTTGACGGCTATTCACGCCTACCGGAACCCTGCACCAGCCGAGGAGCCAGAACCAGAACCACAATTTGATCCTTCATGACAGTCTAACTATCAGTGGGATCTGGAGATGATTGCCAGCCAGTGGCAAATAGAGTCTTCTTCTTCCTCATCACAGTACGACCCCAACAACTATTATTATGGATATCAGCCAGGCCAGCCGTGGCAATAGACCAACTTAGGCCAAAAGCCTAAGCTTGGGGGAGTACGTATTTCTCACCGACATTACATTTATGTTCACACACACTCATTGCTAGATGTCGGTGCTCATACTTTTTCACTGCAATATCCATGCTAGTTTATTTTCTTTTTCCTGCTTTCTTCTTGTGTGTTTGATAAACCTTAAGAAAAACCAAAAAAAATTACTAGTAGTTTATTTTTTTCTGCTGTAGTAGTAATAATTAAAAAGAAAACCCAAAAATATTTCCCGTTCGTCTTTTGCTTGTTGGGAGCTTTCCCATGTAAATAGTTTTATTTCTTTTCTTTTCTTTGGGGGTCAGTAGGAGAAGACCATAATTAAATTGTTGAAATGGCTCTTATATGCATTATTGTTGATTTAACCAAGAGCCCATATTGCCTTGGTCTTCTCCTGTTTATTGAATGCTCGCAGATTCCAGCTTAGTCCAATGCACGTGCACTCTTATTATTATTCACATCGTTCGGTCGTGCAAGTGAAAGGCAATTATGATGATATATGATGGGCTGACTGAGATGAGAAAAGCTGGTATGAACTCGACCTCTTTTGTTTTTGTAAATATGATGAGCCCCTCGTTCTTGATTCAGCTTATTATGAATAAACAGGTTTGCAATGACATTTAGAGATCATAGTTGCTTGTGCCATGCTTGATTAGCTATGAGTTATAATGGTTACCTTGTGTGCCAACATGCTATTGAGATGATTATGATGTGGTATGATGGGGTGGTATCCTCCTTTGAATGATTTAAGTGACTTGACTTGGCACATGTTCACGCATGTAGTTGAAACAAAATCAACATAGCCTTCACGATATTTATGTTCATGGTGGATTATATCCTACTCATGCTTGCATCCAATGTTTATTAATTTTAATGCATGTAACATAGCTGTTGTCGCTCTCTAGTTGGTCGCTTCCCAGTCTTTTTCTAGCCTTCACTTGTACTAAGCGGGAATACTGCTTGTGCATCCAATCCCTTAAACCCCAAAGTTATTTCAGATGAGTCCACTATACCTTCCTATATGCGGTATCTACCTGCCATTCCAAGTAAATTTGTATGTGCCAAACTCTAAACCTTCAAATAAACATTCTATTTTGTATGCTCGAATAGCTCATGTATCAACCAAGGCTGTCCTTATCTTCCGTGTTAGGCGGGTTATTCTCAAGAGGAGTGGACTCCGCTCCTCACTCACGAGAAAATGGCTGGTCATCGGGATGCCCAGTCCCATGCTTTATGCAAACTAAATCAAAATTAATTGCAAACAAAACTCCCCCTGGGACCTGATGTATGTTGGAGGCACTTGTTGTTTCGAGCAAGCCATGGATTGATGCTTGTTGGTGGAGGGGGAGTATAAACTTTACCATTCTATTTGGGAACCGCCTATAATGTATTTAGCATGGAAGATATCACCATCTCTTAGTTGTTACATTGACAATGAAAGTATACCGCTCAAAATACAATTTACCTCTATTGCAAAACCGAGCTCTAGCACCTCTACAAATCCCTGCTTCCCTCTACGAAGGGCCTATCCATTTACTTTTATGTTGAGTCATCACCCTCTTATTAAAAAGCACTAGCTGGAGAGCATAGCCGTCATTTGCATTCATCACTGTTAATTTATATTGGGTATGACTATGATTGGATCTCTTTTACTATGAACTACAATGTCTAGTCAGTCCTTTATCTTTAAAGGTGCTCTGCATTTATGTTTTGCGGTCTCAGAAAAGGCTAGCGAGATACCATCTTGTTATATCATATTATGATTGTTTTGAGAAAGTGTTGTCATCCAAGGTTTATTATTATGACTTGCAAGTTGATTATGCTATTGATATGAGTAATTATGAGACCTGAGAATTATTGCAAATGTGGTTAGTTATGATCTATGCTGAAAACTTGAATGATGGCTTGACATAGTTACAATAACAAGAGCAAACAGAGTTTGTAAAAGTTTTTCTTTCTTTCAGTTTGTCAACTGAATTGCTTGAGGACAAGCAAGGGTTTAAGCTTGGGGGAGTTGATACGTCTCCATCGTATCTACTTTTCCAAACACTTTTGCCCTTGTTTTGGACTCTAACTTGTATGATTTGAATGGAACTAACCCGGACTGACGGTGTTTTCAGCAGAATTGCCATTGTGTTGTTTTATGTGCAGAAAACAAACATTCTTGGAATGACCTCAAACTGCATGGAACATCTTAGAAAAAATAATAAAAAATCCTCGCCAAAGATGAAGACCAGGGGGCCCACACCCTGTCCACAAGGGTGGGTGGCGCGCGCCCCTAGGGCGCGCCCCCTACCTCGTGGGCCCCCTGGATGCCCTCCGACGCCAAGTCCAACTCTATATATTTGCTTTCGGAGAGAAAAAATTACGAAGAAGAAATCATCGCGTTTTACGATACGGAGCCGCCACCAAGCCCTAAAACCTCTCGGGAGGGCTGATCTGGAGTCCGTTCGGGGCTCCGGAGAGGGGGATTCGTCGCCGTCGTCATCATCAACCATCCTCCATCACCAATTTCATGATGCTCACCGCCGTGCGTGAGTAATTCCATCGTAGGCTTGCTAGACGGTGATGGGTTGGATGAGATTTATCATGTAATCGAGTTAGTTTTGTTAGGGTTTGATCCCTAGTATCCACTATGTTCTAAGATTGATGTTGCTATGACTTTGCTATGCTTAATGCTTGTCACTAGGGCCCGAGTGCCATGATTTCAGATCTGAACCTATTATGTTTTCATGAATATATGTGAGTTCTTGATCCTATCTTGCAAGTCTATAGTCACCTACTATGTGTTGTGATCCGGCAACCCCGAAGTGACATTAATCGGGACCACTCCCGGTGATGACCATAGTTTGAGGAGTTCATGTATTCACTATGTGCTAATGCTTTGTTCCGGTTCTCTATTAAAAGGAGGCCTTAATATCCCTTAGTTTCCAATAGGACCCCGCTGCCACGGGAGGGTAGGACAAAAGATGTCATGCAAGTTCTTTTCCATTATCACGTATGACTATATACGGAATACATGCCTACAATACATTGACGAATTGGAGCTAGTTCTGTGTCACCCTATGTTATGACTGTTACATGATGAACCACATCTGGCATAATTATCCATCACTGATCCGGTGCCTACGAGTTTTCCATATACTGGTTTACGTTTATTTACTTTCCCGCTGCTACTGTTACAATCACTACAAAATACCAAAAACATTACTTTTGCTGTCTTTACTTTTGTTGCTGCTACCACCACTATCATATTATTGTGCTACTAAACACTTTGCTGCAGATACTAAGTTTCCAGGTGTGGTTGAATTGACAACTCAGCTGCTAATACTTGAGAATATTCTTTGGCTCCCCTTGTGTCGAATCAATAAATTTGGGTCGAATACTCTACCCTCGAAAGCTGTTGCGATCCCCTATACTTGTGGGTTATCACTTAGGGACAATTTCGCAACTCCTACCACCACTTTTCCACACTCGCTATACTAACTTTACTGCTTCTTTATCTAAACAGCCCCTACTTTTTATTTACGTGTTCTTTATTATCTTGCAAACCTATCCAAAAACACCTACAAAGTACTCCTAGTTTCATACTTGTTCTAGGTAAAGCAAACATTAAGCGTGCGTAGAGTTGTATCGGTGGTTGTCGGTGTCAAAACCGGCGGATCTCGGGTAGTGGGTCCCGAACTATGCGTCTAGGCCGGATGGTAACAGGAGGCAGGGAACACGATGTTTTACCCAGGTTCGGGCCCTCTTGATGGAGGTAAAACCCTACGTCCTGCTTGATTAATATTGATGATATGGGTAGTAAAAGAGTAGATCTACCACGAGATCAAGGAGGCTAAACCCTAGAAGCTATTGCCTACGGACTACAACCCTCCGGTTTATATAGACACTGGATAGGGTTAGGGTTACATAGAGTCGGTTACAATGGTAGGAGATCTTGAATATCCGCATCGCCAAGCTTGCCTTCCACGCCAAGGAAAGTCCCATCCGGACAAGGGACGAAGTCTTCAATCTTGTATCTTCATAGTCCAGGAGTCCGGCTGAAGGTATAGTCCGGCTACCCGAACACCCCCTAATCCAGGACTCCCTCGGTAGCCCCTGAACCAGGCTTCAATGACGACGAGTCCAGCGCGCAAATTGTCTTCGGCATTGCAAGGCGGGTTCCTCCTCCAAGTCCTTCATAGAAGATTGTAAACACCAAGAGTAGTGTCCGGCTCTGCAAAATAAGCTTCCACATATTGCCATAGAGAGAATAATATTAACACAAATCAAATCTGCTGACGTATTCCGCAGTGCGTCATCACACTACAGCCAAGTCCTTTACTCGAATCGTTTTCACTTTTCCACCTCAGCGTGTTTTGCGAGGCGGTTTCCTTGGCACGTCTTGTCAAAGCAAAGATCGTGTACCCCCCTTTTACGGGATTCTCATCAATACGGACGTGGGTAACCCAACCGCGCCACTTATCACGGCGCTTGGGAGGCAAGCGAGTTTTACTAGGCAGGTGGGGACGCACAACCGCATCCGCCCATATAAGGGGACAAGGATCCACCTTTTTACCTACGCCTTCTTCCTCCTTTGCCTATCCATCTCCTGCGCACCCGAGCTCCAGCGCCCAAGCCCGCACTTCCCACCTCAACCTTCTCCAGCAATGTCCGGAGCGGGAGGCAAGTGGATGGTCTCCTCTGTCACGGAGGGCAAAATCAAGAAGCTAAGGAAGGCCGGATACCTATCCAAGGACATCGCGCACCGGCTTCCTGAAGAGGGGCGGCTTCTCCCCACCCCAAGGCCCCATGAGAGGGTAGTATTTCTCCCCCACTTCCTCCGCGGACTGGGTTTTCCACTCCACCCATTTGTCCGGGGGCTCATGTTCTACTACGGCCTGGATTTCCACGATCTGGCTCCGAACTTCATCCTCAACATCTCGGCGTTTATCGTCGTGTGCGAGCCTTTCTCCGCGTCCGCCCCCATTTCGGCCTCTGGCTCAAGATCTTCAACGTCAAGCCCAAGGTGGTGCGCGGCAGCCAGGCGGAGTGCGGAGGCGCCATGGCGGGCAAGATGGCCAACGTCCCATGGTTCGAGGGCTCTTTCGTGGAGACCCTAAAGGGATGGCAATCCGGGTGGTTTTATATCACCGAGCCGCGCAATCCGGAATGGACCGCAGCCCCCGAATTCCGATCCGGACCCCCCACGCGGCTTATGTCCTGGAAAGAGACGGGCCTGTCGTGGGGTGATGAAAAAGAGGTGACCGGATTGCAAACATGCATCCAGTCCCTGGTGAACAAGCCAGTCCGGCTTGTTAATATAATCCAGGTTATGCTCGTCTGCCGGATCCTCCCATGCCAACAACGGGATTTTAATCTGTGGGAGTTCGACCCGGCGCAGCATCAAACCCTCAGCAGGCTCTTTGACATGACGTACGAAGACGCCTGGAAGATGCTATTCAAGGGCGCCGAGGCTCCCGCATCCGCTTCCGAGGACCGTGGTTACAGCTCGCAGCGTCACGCTAGCGAGGTAAGCCATCTACACCTTTTACAGGATGTTAAGATTTTTTCATAGTTTGACTCTATGCAGGATCTAAACTCCCTTACCTTTGACAGGCTTGGTGGGCGATATCCGGACCGATTAACTGTCTGGCTCCGCTGCCCGAAGACCCAGCCCCAGCTCTACTAGTGAAGCTGCTGGTTCCGGCACCTTATGTGGTGCCGGAGAACAAGGCCGAGAAGAAGAGGACCACGGGGACTCGAAAGAGTGCCCGCAACATGGTGGTGTCGGACTCGTCATCTGACGAGTCCGTGACGCCCTCCTCCCGCGAAAACGAGGAGGAGGAAGAAGAAAACTCTCCCCCCCCAGCGGAGGGAGGAGAGAAGAGGAAGGCCGCCCCAACGGGGGAGGCCGAGGGGTCTAGGAAAAGGAAGACCCCTCCGCCGGACTACGCCTCCAACGCTGAAGAGGGCAAAGAGGAGTGGCCAAACAGGGCCAAGCATCCGGCAAAATCGTAAGTTCAGATATCAGAGTAACTCATGATGTTCCTTTGTTGCACAACTTTCCCTAATGTCGAATGTAATTATGCAGTCCGCCCTGGGCCGAATTCGACGAATCGTCGGGCGGCTCCCTGGACTCATCGGACGTGAACTCAGTTCCGCCTGCTGTCTCCCCCCGCACTGCAGACGACGCCGAAGTGGCGTCGCGACAAGCTCCGGGGCAGGAGGAGGTGGTCCCGGAGGAGCCGCAAGGCAACCTCCCGGACTCCAGGAGTGAAGGGGATAAGGCTCCCCGGGGCTCTCAGTCCGGCTTTGTGCCGGACACCGCGCCGGAATCTTCCACAGTTCCGGGCCGCGGTAGGCGAGATCCTTCCAAGAGGAGCAAGCCTTCTGAGTCGGCGGCCTCCGTCCAACTGAAGGTGCCGGACAATCTGCTGGAGGTGCTTGACGATGCCTCCATCGACGAGGGGCACCGTACTATTATGAGTACGGTGATCCAGAAGGTTCAGTCCGCCAAGAGCAGACTGACTGAAGCTTGCGCTAGCCTTCTAACAGGCTTCGTGTTAAGTAAAAATATGTAAAAATATTACCGCATAGACAGTAGCCCCTGATGCTCTGTTTGGCGTTCGGAAAGAAAAGCCGAATAGAGGATCTATTAAATATCGCAGGAGTCTAACAAAAAAGAGTCAATATGCGTATGGAGGCTTCGCTGCTATCCACCGCCGCACTGACTGCGGAGGTGGGTGTCCTGAAGCAGGACCTCGAGCGGACCGAGCAAGAGCTCGGCCTTGCCAAGCGGCGGCTCGAGGAGGAAGAAGGTAAGAAATACCTTACAGAAAAAGTGCCTATAAAAAGGCTTGATTGCAAAAAGAGTAACAGGATTGTACTGCTTATTGTAGGGGCCACTACTGAGGTGGCAACCCTTAAGCAGGCGCTGTCTGCGGCCAAAAAGAAAATGGCCGTGGAGCGCACCAAGCGAGACAGACTTGGGGCTCAGGTCGGCGAGGTGCAGCAAGAGCTTCAGGCTCTCATGAAAAAACATGAGAGTTTGGAGTTGGAGTCGAAGACGCAAGCATCCGAGCTTGCGACGGCCCTAGAGGCTGCCAAGTCTGCCAAGGCTGAAGCCCAAAAGGCCCTCCGAGAGTTGGAGGAGATGAGGAAGATAGCAGCGGGTAAGGCATTCTTTATGCAAAGCAGAAATATAAAAGTGAACTACCTGTTACTTACCCGAATCCGGAGCTCTCCAAGGGCATTCGCAGATCTTCCCCGCAGCGTATCCGATGCCGCCGCATTCTACCGAGCTGAAGAGGGCAGCTCGACGGAGAAGGTGTTCTGGTCTCAGTATTCTAAGGCCGGACACCCTGTGCCCTTGAGCGACCAGCTGAAACAGCTTGTCGAGCTCCACAAGGCGGCCGAGCAGGCCATGAAGGGCTTCATAGTTCGGCTGTGGCCCGGAGAGGCCCTGCCTGGGAGCTATTTCGGGCTAGTGCGGCGGCTGGTGGAGGCCTGTCCGAGGCTTGGGGTCATCAAGCGCTCCGTCTGCATCGAAGGTGCCCGTCGGGCCCTTTCCCGTGCAAAGGTGCACTGGGGTAAGCTGGACGGTGAGAAGCTTGTGAAGGACGGGCCGCTGCCGGGGAAGGAGCATCGCAAGCCCGAGAACTACTACAAGGATGTTCTTGCAGGTGCCCGCCTTGTGGCGGATGAATGTACCAAGGATGTGATATTTGAATGAACTCGCTCGTGTTTATCCTGTGCACTGAAAACTTGTTCATATGCGCTAAGCAATGCTTATTGAATTTAAAATATTACTTTCTATGCGGCCGTTTATCAAAAATTGAGAGATGGCCAGTCGTCGGCTTCTGCCCCCGTGCCACTAGTGCTGGGGCATTCGGGATAAACCTGAGCGCTCTTTTTCACATAGTTGGGTCCTTCGAGGGAGGCACTCAGCACAACGAACCAGGCAATCAGACTATAATGCTTGAACACTCTCACTTAGCCATAGAACTCTATAGTTTTAAATTTCGGTGAAGCCCCTAGTTCAGAAGACCGAGTTCGGGCGCTATCCACGCCTTGGCCGGACGAAGCCAGCTCCTCGCTCGAAGCGGCATAAGCCTTTAGGGACTCGAAAAACCTCTCGAACAGCGACCGGTCTCTCGCCACATCATCACAGTCAGTTTTAGCTTTCTCCACTGAGGTGCTTAGCCCAGCTGAACCGGGGCACAATCGCAGTGGTTCTCCTAGTGCTACCTTAGCCGATAGAGCGGAACGTAAGGCACCAAAACATAGGAGCCGGGCAAACCCAACTATTGACCCAAATCATGATTCGGAGCCGATGCATATAGTGCTATAAGTTCGGGGTGCCGCACTTGTGAAAGTGTACGGACTTCTCACACCATTATGAGGGGTACTGAAGCCCCTGGCGTGTTTGCCGTACCATGGTGTACGGGTGCAATCATGTCATTTAATAAACATAAATGTGAAAAGAAGACAATGCAAAAAATAGACAAGAAGCTAAGCATTGTTTATAGAGAGGCTATTTATCAAAGCCGAACGATACAAATAGTGCGGTAAGCAAAAGATATTGGACTATTCAGTATGTCCTGACCAGGGGCAGGCCGCGGAATTGTATTTAAAACAGGTATACCGCTCGTAACAGAGACCACCTGGGAGTTCCATAATGCGGCATGGCTTGTCTGCCTCCCTGGATCTTGCATCGTTTGTGCGGCAGTCGAATTGCCGAATAGGTCGTCCGAAGTATGGAGTCCTGAAAGTAAGAAAAAATTAAAAAAAGAATCCGGCAGCCCCTAGTACGTTTTAAACCGTATTTTGGGCGTGCCATTATTGTGCCCCTTCCCCTGTGCCCATGGTATTTCAAGGGCTTAGTTATGCACGCGAGGTACTGGTTTCGTTATGTCGCGAAAGCTGGGGTTGGGGCCGCATTGCTACGCTTGCTCAGAGTGTGCCAGGCGGTCCTGCTGTGGGTTACTCCGGGCGCGCTTGGCAGTGTCTGGCTTTTTAATGGCCGGACTGGAGAATTGCCTGAGAAGGCTACTTTGTACCTCCGCTGCGAGAGCCGCCGTATGCTCCTCCGTACGGAGGGAGCGTTCGGTGTTTCCGTTGACCGTAATTACTCCTCGAGGGCCTGGCATCTTGATCTTGAGATATGCGTAGTGCGGCACCGCATTGAACTTTGCGAATGCGGTTCGTCCGAGCAGGACGTGATAGCCACTGCGAAGCGGGACTATATCGAAGATTAACTCTTCGCTTCGGAAATTGTCCGGGGATCCGAAGACCACGTCAAGTGTTACTGAGCCTGTACAGTTGGCTTCTACACCTGTTATAACGCCTTTAAAGGTCGTTCTTGTGAGCTTAATCCTTGAGGGATCTATGCCCATTTTCCGCACAGTATCCTGATAAAGCAGGTTCAGGCTACTGCCGCCGTCCATGAGGACTCTTGTGAGATGAAATCCGTTGATGATTGGGTCTAGAACCAATGCGGCGAAGCCGCCATGACGGATGCTAGTGGGATGGTCCCTTCGATCAAAGGTGATCGGGCAGGAGGACCATGGGTTGAACTTTGGGGCGACTGGCTCCATCGCATATACGTCCCGTAGCGCACGCTTCCGCTCCCGCTTGGGAATGTGGGTTGCGTCTATCATGTTCACCGTCCGCACTTGTGGGGGAAAGCCCTTCTGTCCATTGTTGTTCGGCGGCTTGGGCTCCACGTCGTCGTTGTGCAGCCCCTTGTCTCTGTTTTTGGCCCTTAACTTGCCTGCCTGCTTGAACACCCAACAATCCCTGTTAGTGTGATTGGCTGGCCTTTCAGGGGTGCCATGTATCTGGCACAAGCGATCGAGTATTCGGCCCAAACTGGACGGGCCCTGAGTATTCTTTTTGAATGGCTTTTTCCTCTGACCGGATTTATAGCCTTTGGATCCGGCATTGACTGCCGTGTCTTCATTGCTGTCGCTGCTAACGCGGCGTTTTTGCCTATTCCGACGTGTCCTGCCACTTTTGTCCTTGGTATCCAAATTACCAGGGTTCTTTGATAAGTTGTTACTGCGAGCTAGCCAGCTGTCTTCTCCCGCGCAAAAGCGGGTCATGAGTGTCGTGAGGGCTGCCATGGATTTCGGCTTTTCCTGTCCCAGGTGCCGGGCAAGCCACTCGTCGCGGATGTTATGCTTGAAGGCTGCTAGGGCTTCTGCGTCCAGACAGTCGACTATCTGGTTTTTCTTTGTTAGGAACCGTGTCCAGAATTTCTGGCCGATTCCTCTGGCTGCTGAATTATGTGGCTTAAGTCGTCGGCATCCGGTGGTCGCACGTAAGTGCCCAGGAAGTTGTCGAGGAATGCGGCTTCTAGGTCCTCCCAAGAACCGATTGAGTCTGCTGGCAAGCTGTTAAGCCGATGCCGGGCCGGTCCTTTAAGTTTGAGCGGGAGGTATTTGATGGCATGTAGATCATCGCCGCGTGCCACGTGGATGTGAAGGAGATAATCCTCGATCCATACCGCCGGATCTGTTGTGCCATCGTATGATTCGATGTTTACGGGTTTGAAACACTCTGGGATTTTATGATCCATTACTTCAGTCGTGAAGCATAGCGGGTGTGCGGCGCCTCTGTACTGGGCTATATCACGACGTAGCTCAGAAGGGCTATGTCTGTTGTGTTCGGCCCGGACGGATTTGTTGTATCCAAAGTGAAGATCATTGTCACATGTCGTAGGGCGCCTGCGCGATCCGTAGATCGATCTTGTTTGTGTTGCCTTGTCCTCCAGTATGTCTCGCAGGTCGGGCGCATTTTCCCGTGCCTTAGTTGAGCGGCGTCGGGCATGGCTTGGGTGGAGGGCCGAGAGGCCTCTCTGTCGCGGCCGCGAGGTGGCCGGTCTGCCATGTCATGCGCAGGTGATGTAGGTGCTTCCTCCTCTGATCGGTGTAGCGGCCTGCGCTTCGGGTAACTCTTGGAGGGGCGTTCGAGTTCATACTCTTCGGCCGCAAGGACTTCAGTCCATCTGTCAGCTAGCAAATCTTGGGCAGCTCTAAGTTGTTGCTGCTTTTTCTTGAGGCTGCTTGCCGTGGCTAAAAGCCTGCGTTTAAAACGCTCTTGTTCGGCGGGGTCTGATGGTATGACGAATTCGTCGCCATTGAGGCTTGCCTCGTCTTCAGAGGGAGGCGTATAGTTATCATCCTCGACCTCTCGGTCTGCCGCTCTCTCATGAGGGCTGGCTTCTCCATCTTCCTGTGCCGAACCTTGCTGAGGTGGGTGTTCTTCGGTGTTATCCAGGGTAGTATTATCTCCCGTGCTGGAATCACCGTTTTTGCTTTGGCGGGATTTAGAGCGGCGCCGCTGATGTCGGCACTTTGGCTGTTTCTTGGAGGCGTCATCCCCCACTATTCCATCGCCATCTCCATCTTTTGGAGTATCCACCATATATATGTCATATGACGAGGTGGCCTTCCAGCGCCCTACAGGTGCTGGTTCCTGTTCGTCTCCTACATCGTCGTCCACGCCGTCGATGTCTTCGGAGCCGAAGTCAAGCATGTCAGTTAGATCGTCGACAGTGGCTACAAATTGGGTGGTGGGTGGGCTTTGAATTTCCTCATCGTCCGTATCCCACCCTCGCTGACCATAGTCCGGCCAGGGCTCTCCTGATAAAGAGAGAGACTTAAAGAATTCAGGATGTCGCCAAAAGGCGAATGCTGAAAGATGTCTGCGGCGGTGAACTCCATTATCGGTGCCCAATCGGATTCGATTGGCAGGGGCACGGGGGGTTCGGAGTCCGGGGAGGAGTCCGAATCCTTGGAGTCATGGGTCATGCAGAGTGCGGGGCTAGCGTTCGGCTCGATCGCTTTTGGGATCGCAGCCCCCGAGGTGACGTCCAACCATTCATCCTCGATTGGCGCAATAGGCTCCGAGTTAGGGGTCGGAGCCGATGCGTGTGCGGCCTCCAGGACACTGTCCGGGGGTGGAGCTAGATCGTGCCCCTCGAGATAGTGCGGCGCGCTTGGCCGTGGCTCGAGCCCGTCGAAGATCAAGTCTCCGCGGATGTCAGCCGTGTAGTTTAAGCTTCCAAACCTGACTTGATGGCCAGGGGCGTAGCTTTCGATCTGCTCTAGGTGGCCGAGCAAATTGGCCCGCAGAGTGAAGCCGCCGAAGACGAAGATCTGTCTGAGGAGCAAAGTCTCACCCTGGACCGCATCGTTGTTGATGATCAAAGGAGCCATCAGGCCTAAAAGCACGACACAGAGGAACTCTCAATGAAAGCACCAATGTCGGTGTCAAAACCAGCGGATCTTGGGTAGTGGGTCCCGAACTGTGCGTCTAGGACGGATGGTAACAGGAGGCACGGAACACGATGTTTTACCCAGGTTCGGGCCCTCTTGATGGAGGTAAAACCCTACGTCTTGCTTGATTAATATTGATGATATGGGTAGTACAAGAGTAGATCTACCACGAGATCAAGGAGGCTAAACCCTAGAAGCTAGCCTATGGTGTGATTGTTGTATATGGAGTTGATTGCCTACGGACTACAACCCTCCGGTTTATATAGACACCGGATAGGGTTAGGGTTACATAGAGTCGGTTACAATGGTAGAAGATCTTGAATATCCGCATCGCCAAGCTTGCCTTCCACGCCAAGGAAAGTCCCATCCGAACACGGGACGAAGTCTTCAATCTTGTATCTTCATAGTCCAGGAGTTCGGCTGAAGGTATATTCCGGCTACCCGAACACCCCCTAATCCAGGACTCCCTCAGTGGTCGATAGAACTTGAGGGAATATTTGTTCTACCTTTAGCTCCTCGTTGGGTTCGACACTCTTACTTATCTAAAGAGGCTACAATTGATCCCCTATACTTCTGGGTTATCAGTCACCCTATGTTATAACCATTGCATGATCGATCGCGTCTGACATAATTCTCCATCACCAATCCAATGCCTACGAGCTTTTCATATATTGTCCTTCACTTATTTACTTTTTCGTTGCTACTGTTACAATCACTATAAAACCCAAAAATATTACTTTTGCTACTATTACCACTACTATCATATTACTTTGCTACTAAAAACCTTGCTGCAGATATTAAGTTTCCAGGTGTGGTTGAATTGACAACTCAGCTGCTAATACTTGAGAATATTCTTTGGCTCCCCTTGTGTCGAATCAATAAATTTGGGTTGAATACTCTACCCTAAAAAACTGTTGTGATCCCCTATACTTGTGGGTTATCAAGATTATTTTCTGGCGCCGTTGCCAGGGAGCATAGCTCTATTCTTTGAGTCACTTGGATTTATATCTGCTTAGCACTATGGAGAACTTGAAAGATCAAAGAACCAAGATTTTTCCCTCAACTACGAGGGGAGGTAAGGAACTGCCATCTAGCTTTGCACGTGATTCACCTTCTGTTTTGAGTAAACTTGTGACACCTACACATGCTATTGATTCTGATAGGTCGCATGTTATTGATGATGCCACTTCTGCTTTGCGTGATACTTATGATGAAACTACTTCTATGCTTGATACTACTGTGCCACTAGGTGAATTTCTTGATGAACAACTTGCTAGGGCTAGAGAGAATGAAATTATTGAAACTGATAATATTGATGAAAGTGATGATGAAGATTCTCCCCCTAGGTATGAATTGCCTGTCGTTCCTGAGGGTTATGTTATGGATGAAGAAACTTCTAGAGACTTCTTAGCTTGCAATGATAGATATGATCTTAAGAAATTATTAGCTAAGCTTAAAGAAAAGTCTTTGAATGCTAGAATGAAATATGACCCTACTTTTACTACTTCACCTATCTTTATTACTGATAAGGATTATGATTTCTTTGTCGATCCTGAGATAATTACTTTGGTTGAATCTGATCCATTTTATGGCTATGAATCTAAAACTGTTGTGGCACATCTTACTAAATTAAATGATATAGCCACCCTCTTTACACATGATGAGAAAACTCGCTATTACTTTATCCTTAAGTTGTTTCCGTTCTCATTAAAGGGTGATGCTAAAACATGGTTTAATTCTCTTGATCCTAGTTGTGTGCGTAGTCCCGGGATATGATTTATTACTTCTCTGCTAAATATTTCCCCGCTCATAAGAAACAAGCTGCCTTAAGGGAAATATATAATTTTGTGCAAATTGAAAGAGAGTCTCCCACAAGCTTGGGAGAGGCTTCTCCGATTACTTAATGCTTTGCTTGATCATCCTCTCAATAAAAATGAAATACTTGATATCTTTTATAATGGACTAACCTATGCTTCCAGAGACCACCTGGATAGTTGTGCTGGTTGTGTTTTCAGGTAAAGAACTGTTGATCAAGCTGAATTGCTATTGAATAATATGTTGACTAATGAAAATAATTGGACACTTCCTGAACCAACACCTAAGCCAACTCCGAAGAAAAGGGGTATTCTATTTCTCAGTCCTGAAGATATGCAAGAGGCAAAGATATCTATGAAAGAAAAAGGTATTAAAACTGAAGATGTTAAGAATTTACCACATATTGAAGAAATACATGGTATTAATTTGCCGCATGTTGAAGAAATACATGGTCTTGATAACCCGACACAGGTAGTAAAGGTAAATTCTCTCTATAGATTCGATAAATGTGAAATCCCATTTACTAAGATTGCTAGCCCATGCTTGGATGAGTTTGATGACTTTATGGTTAAACAAGAAAACTTCAATGCTTATGTTGGTAGACAATTGAAACACAATGTTGATATGCTTGAACACTTGGGGTGATTATATGGCTAATGTTAAGGGTGAACTTAAACTTATTAGTAAACATGCTTCTATGGTTACCACTCAAGTAGATCAAGTACTTAAAGCTCATAATGATTTCCTCAATGAATTAACTAATAAAAAGAATGATAATGTTGTTAGAGTTATGACTAGAGGTGGTAAAATGACTCAGGAACCTTTGTATCCCGAGGGCCATCCTAAGAGAATTGAGCAAGATTCTCAGAGAGCTAATGTAGATGTACCTAGTCCTTCTAAGAGGAAGAAAAAGAAGAATGATATGACTTTGCATGCTTCTAGTGAACCTGTTATTGACACACCTGAGAATCCCAATGACATTTCTATTTCTGATGCTGAAACACAATCTGGTAATGAACACCTAGTGATAACGTTAATGATGATGTTCATGTTGATGCTCAACCTAGCAATGATAATGATGTAGAGATTGAACCTGTTGTTGATCTTGATAACCCACAATCAAAGAATCAACGTTATGATAAGAGAGACTTTGTTGCTAGGAAGCACGGTAAATAAAGAGAACCATGGGTTCAGAAACCCATGCCTTTTCCTCCTAAACCATCCAACAAAAAGGACGATGAGGATTTTGAGCGCTTTGCTGAAATGATTAGACCTATTGCTACCTCTTGAGCACTGTGTTGGTTTTCCCTTGAAGAGGGAAGGGTGATGCAGCAAAGTAGCGTAAGTATTTCCCTCCGTTTTTGAGAACCAAGGTATCAATCCAGTAGGAGATCACGCTCAAGTCCCACGCACCTACACAAACCAATAAGAACCTCGCAACCAACGCGATAAAGGGGTTGTCAAGCCCTTCTCGGTCACTTACGAGAGTGAGATCTGATAGATATGATAAGATAATATTTTTGGTATTTTTATGATAAAGAGAAATAAAGATGCAAAGTAAAATAAAAAGGCAAAAGAAATAACTAAGTATTGGAAGATTAATATGATAGAAGATAGACCCGGCGGCCATAGATTTCACTAGTGGCTTCTCTCAAGAACATAAGTATTACGGTGGTTAAACGAATTACTGTCGAGCAATTGATAGAATTGAGCATAGTTATGAGAATATCTAGGTATGATCATGTATATAGGCATCACGTCCGAGACAAGTAGACCGAAACGATTCTGCATCTACTATTATTACTCCACACATCGACCGCTATCCAGCATGCATCTAGAGTATTAAGTTCATAAGAACAGAGCGATGCTTTAAGGAAGATGACATGATGTAGAGGGATAAACTCATGCAATATGATATAAACCCCATCTTTTTATCCTCGATGGCAACAATACAATACGTATCGGTTCCCTTTCTGTCACTGGGATCGAACACCGCAAGATTGAACCCAAAGCTAAGCACTTCTCCCATTGCAAGAAAGATCAATCTAGTAGCACAAACCAAACTGATAATTCGAAGAGACTTGCAAAGATAAACCAATCATACTTAAAAGAATTCAGAGGAGAATCAAATATTGTTCATAGATAATCTGTATCATAAACCCACAATTCATCGGATCTCGACAAACACACCGCAAAAGAAGATTACATCGAATAGATATCCAAGAGAATCGAGGAGAACTTTGTATTGAGATCCAAAGAGAGAGAAGAAGCCATCTAACTAATAACTATGGACCCGTAGGTCTGAATTAAACTACTCACACATCACTGGAGAGGCCATGGAGTTGATGTAGAGGCCCTCCGTGATCAATGCCCCCTCCGGCGGAGCTCCGGAAAAGGCCCCGAGATGGGATCGCTCGAGTACAGAAGGTTGCAGCGATGGAATTAGGTTTTCATGGTGCTCCTGGATGTTTGGGGGTACATGGATATATATAGGAGGAAGAAGTACGTCGGTGGAGCAATGGAGGGCCCACGAGGGTGGAGGACGCGCCCAGGGGGGTAGGCGCACCCCCTGCCTCACGCCTTCCTCCCTTGTTTCTTGATGGCTACTCCAAGTCTCCTGGGTCACGTTTGTTGAGAAAATCACGTTCCCGAAGATTTCATTCCGTTTGGACTCCGTTTGATATTCCTTTTCTTCGAAACCCTAAAATAGGCAAAAAAAGACAGCAATTTGGGTTGGGCCTCCGGTTAGTAGGTTAGTCCCAAAAATGATATAAAAGTGTAAAATAGAGCCCATTAACATCCAAAATAGATAATATAATAGCATGGAGCAATCAAAAATAATAGATACGTTGGAGACGTATCAAGCATCCCCAAGCTTAATTCCTGCTCGTCCCCAAGTAGGTAAATGATAACAGAAGAATTTTTGATGTGGAATGCTTACTAACATATTTCTCAATGTAATTTTTCTTTGTTGTGGCATGAATGTTCAGATCCATAAGATTCAAGATAAAAGTTTAATATTAACATAAAAATAATAATACTTCAAGCATACTAACTAAGCAATCATGTCTTCTCAAAATAACATGGCCAAAGAAAGTTATCCCTACAAAATCATATAGTCTGGCTATGCTCTATCTTCACCACATGAAATATTTAAATCATGCACAACCCCGATGACAAGCCAAAGCAATTGTTTCATACTTTTGATGTTCCCAAACCTTTTCAACCTTCACGCAATATATGCGCGTGATCCATGGATATAGCACTATGGTGGAATAGAATGGTGGTTGTGGAGAAGACAAAAAAGGGAGAAGATAGTCTCACATCAACTAGGCGTATCAACGGGCTATGGAGATGCCCATCAATAGATATCAATGTGAGTGAGTAGGGATTGCCATGCAACGGATGCACTAGAGCTATAAGTATATGAAAGCTCAACAAAAGAAACTAAGTGGGTGTGCATCCAACTTGCTTGCTCACGAAGACCTAGGGCATTTTGAGGAAGCCCATCATTGGAATATAAAAGCCAACTTCTATAATGAAAAATTCCCACTAGTATATGAAAGTGATATCATAGGAGACTCTCTATATGAAGAACATGGTGCTACTTTGAAGCACAAGTGTGGAAAAGGGATAGTAACATTGTCCCTTCTCTCTTTTTCTCTCATTTTTTGGTCCTTCCTTTTTTATGGCCTTTCTCTTTTCTTTTTCTTTTTTTCGTCCGGAGTCTCATCCCGACTTGTGGGGGAATCATAGTCTCCATCATCCTTTCCTCACTTGGGACAATGCTCTAATAATGATGATCATCACACTTTATTTACTTACAACTCAAGAATTACAACTCAATACTTAGAACAAAATATGATCTATGTGAATGCCTCCGGCGGTGTACCGGGATGTGCAATGATGCATGAGTGACATGTATGAAGAATTATGAACGGTGGCTTTGCCACAAATACGATGTCAACTACATGATCATGCAAGCAATATGACAATGATGAAGTGTGTCGTAATAATGGAACAATGGACAGTTGTTCGGCAATATATCTTAGAATGGCTATGGAAATGCCATAATAGGTAGGTATGGTGGCTGTTTTGAGGAAGGTATATGGTGGGTTTATGGTACCGGCGAAAGTTGTGCGATACTAGAGAGGCTAGCGATGGTGGAAGGGTGAGAGTGCGTATAATCCATGGACTCAACATTAGTCATAAAGAACTCACATACTTATTGTAAAAATCTATTATTTATCGAAACAAAGTATTACGCGCATGCTCCTAGGAGGATAGATTGGTAGGAAAAGACCATCGCTCGTCCCCGACCGCCACTCATAAGGAAGACAATCAATAAATACATCATGCTCCGACTTCATCACATAACGGTTCACCATACATGCATGCTACGGGAATCACAAACTTCAACACAAGTATTTCTCAAATTCACAACTACTCAACTAGCATGACTCTAATATCACCATCTCCATATCTCAAAACAATTATCAAGTATCAAACTTCTCATAGTATTCAATGCACTTATATGAAAGTTTTTATTATCGCCATGTTGTTCTAAAAGGACTCTCAAAATGATATAAGTGAAGCATGAGAGAACAATATTTTCTATAAAACAAATCCACCATCGTGCTCTAAAAGATATAAGTGAAGCACTAGAGCAAAAACTATATAGCTCAGAAGATATAAGTGAAGCACATAGAGTATTCTAATAAATTTTAATTCATGTGAGTATCTCTCAAAAGTTGTGTACAGCAAGGATGATTGTGGTAAACTAAAAATAAAATACTCAAATCATACAAGACGCTCCAATCAAAACACATATCATGTGGTGAATAAAAATATAGCTCCAAGTAAAGTTACCGATAGACGAAGACGAAAGAGGGGATGCCTTCCGGGGCATCCCCAAGCTTAGGATTTTTGGTGTCCTTGAATTTTACTTTGGGGTGCCATGGGCATCCCTAAGCTTAGGCTCTTGCCACTCTTCGTTCCATAATCCATCAAATCTTTACCCAAAACTTGAAAACTTCACAACACAAAACTCAAAATAGAAAATCTCGTAAGCTCCGTTAGCGAAAGAAAACAAAAGACCACTTCAAGGTACTGTAATAAACTCATTCTTTATTTATATTGGTGTTAAAATTACTGTATTCCAACTTCTCTATGGTTTATAAACTCTTTTACTAGCCATAGATTCGTCAAAATAAGCAAACAACACAAGAAAAACAGAATCTGTCAAAAGCAGAACAGTCTGTAGTAATCTGTAGCTAACGCAAGTTCTGGAACCCCAAAAATTCTAAAATAATTTTCTGGACGTGAGGAATTTATCTATTAATCATCTGCAAAACTAATTAACTAAATATCACCTTCCAAATAAAAATGGCGGCGATTCTCGTGAGCGCTAACGTTTCTGTTTTTTACAGCAAGATCAAACAGACTTTCCCCAAGACTTCCCAACGGTTCTACTTGGCACAAACACTAATTAAACACAAAAAACACAACCAAACCAGAGGCTAGATAAATTATTTATTACTAAACAGGAGAAAAAAGCAAGGAATAAAAATAAAATTGGGTTTCCTCCCAACAAGCGCTATCGTTTAACGCCCCTAGCTAGGCATAAAAGCGAAGATAGATTTAGGTATTGCCATCTTTGGTAGGTAATCCATAAGTGGCTCTCATAATAGATTCATATGGTAATTTAATTTTCTTTTTAGGGAAGTGATCCATGCCTTTCCTTAATGGAAATTGGAATCTAACATTCCCTTCCTTCATATCAATAATTGCACCAATCGTTCTAAGGAAAGGTCTACCAAGAATAATATGTCATGAAGGATTGCAATCTATATCAAGAACAATGAAATCTATGGGAAGATAGTTCCTATTTGCAACAATAAGAACATCATTAATTCTTCCCATATGTTTCTTAATAGTGGAATCTGCAAGGTGCAAGTTTAAAGAACAATCATCAAAATCACGGAAACCTAGCAAATTACACAAAGTTTTTGGAATCGTGGAAACACTAGCACCCAAATCACACAAAGAATAGCACTCGTGATCTTTAATTTTTAATTTTATTGTAGGTTACCACTCATCATAAATTTTTCTAGGGATAGAAACTTCCAACTCAAGTTTTTCTTCATAAGATTGCATCAAAGCATCAATGATATGTTTAGTAAAAGCTTTATTTTGACTATAAGCATGAGGAGAATTTAGCACGGATTGCAACAAGGAAATACAATCTATCAAAGAGAAATTATCATAATTAAATTCCTTGAAATCCAAAATAGTGGGTTCATTACTATTTAAAGTTGTGACCTCTTCGATCCCACTTTTAATAATTTTAGCATCAAGATCTAAAGACTCCGAATTTTTGGAACGCCTTCTAGGTAAAGGTGGCTCATCTTCAGCCCCATATTTATCAAGATTCATATTGCAAAACAAAGATTTAATAGGAGATACATCAATGACTTTTAGATCTTCATCTTTATTATCATTAAAACTAGAAGAACACCCTTTTATAAAGCAATCTTTCTTAGCACGCATTCTAGAGGTTCTTTCTTTGCACTCATCAATGGAAATTATCATGGCTTTGAGAGACTCATTGATATCATGCTTAGGTGGAATAGATCTAAGTTTCAAAGAATCAACATCAAGAGAAATTCTCTCAATGTTCCTAGCCAACTCATCAATCTTAAGCAATTTTTCTTCAATCAAAGCATTGAAACTCTTTTGCGAAGTAATAAATTCTTTAATATTAGATTCAAAATCACAGGGAATCTTATTATAATTTCCATAGGAATTGTTGTAGGAATTAACATAATTATTAGAGGAATTACTAGGAAATGGCCTAGAATTAAAATTACCTCTATACGCATTGTTACCATAATTGTTCCTACCAACAAAATTCACATCCATAGATTCATTATTATTCTCAATCAAAGTAAACAAAGGTATATCATTACTATCGGTGTCAAAACCGGCAGATCTCGGGTAGTGGGTCCCGAACTGTTCGTCTAGGTCGGATGGTAACAGGAGGCAGGGAACACGATGTTTTACCCAGGTTTGGGCCCTCTTGATGGAGGTAAAACCCTACGTCCTGCTTGATTAATATTGATGATATGGGTAGTACAAGAGTAGATCTACCACGAGATCAAGGAGGCTAAACCCTAGAAGCTAGCCTATGGTATGATTGTTGTATATGGAGTTGATTGCCTACGGACTACAACCCTCTGGTTTATATAGACACCGGATAGGGTTAGGGTTACATAGAGTCGGTTACAATGGTAGGAGATCTTGAATATCCGCATCGCCAAGCTTGCCTTCCACGCCAAGGAAAGTCCCATCCGGACACGGGACGAAGTCTTCTATCTTGTATCTTCATAGTCCAGGAGTCCGGCTGAAGGTATAGTCCGGCTACCCGAACACCCCCTAATCCAGGACTCCCTCAGTAGCCCCCGAACCAGGCTTCAATGACGATGAGTCCGGCACGTAGATTGTTCGGCATTGCAAGGCGGGTTCTTCTCCAAATCCTGTGTACCTGTAGGAATAATGTCTGATTTTTGTAATGTAGCACTCCTCGGCTCCCACGCCCAATAATGGCCGTCTTCCACGTGTCAAACGAATGCGAAAAACCAGGGCGTTTTTACATCCACACCCCTAGCCGTATAAACAAGCCGCCTATTTAATGGGATGCGGATTTAGGTCCAAACCACATCTTCTCCTCTCCGCGAGTTATCATCAGAGCGCTTCCAGCAAAGGTCCATTCCAACATGACCAGTCGTCACAGCTACTCCCCTCGCCCCTCCGGTCCCAAACCCGGGGACTGGGAGAGTTGCACCATCCCGCATAGCGAGTTAGTGTCGCTCCAGGCCAAGGGATTTCTCCCTCAGGCATACATGGTCCCGGTCCGAGCCGGTCTCGCCACTTATAACGGCGGAAAACAAGCGGAGAGCACCCCCAATCCTTCTAAAGGAGAGCAGGTGTGCCTCGTCCCCTATCTAATAAGGGGACTGGGGTTTCCAATTCATCCATTTCTCCGCGGGCTTCTGGAGTTCTACGGCCTCCAGCTGCACAATCTCACGCCCGCCTCCGTATTACATATTGCGGGTTTCATTGCCCTTTGCGAGCTATTTTTAGGCGTTGAGGCCCATTTCGCGCTGTGGAGGAGGTTATTCTACCTGGTGCCCCGTTCTCGAGAGGGGTCTATATACCAAGTGGGCGGAGCCGAAGTATGGCGCATCGCCGGGACCGGATACCTATCCGGAACCCCAAAGAAGGCGTCCGAGGACTGGCCTTCAGAATGGTTTTACATAGATGACGTCCCGCTACTGGACCCTATCCGGGTCGGTCTCCCTGAGTTCAACAGTGCTCCATTGAAGAAACGCTTGAGCTAGCGTCCGCGGAGCTCTCAGAGAGAAAGCGACAGAGACGTCCTTTACCTGATGGGCCGGATAAGACTGTTGGCTCATTCCGGACTAACCATGATTGGAGTCATGGCCGCATGCATTATGCGGGGGGTGCAGCCGCTTTAATATAGAGGCCACCCCATGTGGGATTTCAACGGGGAGGATGACGCCACCCGTTACGGTCGTAAGGGGCCGGCCTCAGCTGCCGCTCTAGTAAAGATCTTATCCTCTTTGTACAAGGGAGAAAAGGAGGAATTCCTCCGCATCAACCCGCAGGCCGGATTTACTATGTATGATCCTCCAAGTTGGGTAAGTGAACAATTGCGCTTGCCCATTTGTTTTATACTCCCACGGTTAGATATGTAGTCTAACGACTTCAGTGCAGGAACTGCGATAGGAGGTAAAGGATATAAACAGCCGCCCTCCACAGCCCGAGGACCCAGAATGGTCCCTCGATCCGGACTCCGAAGAGGATCCAGACATATCGGTGGAGCTTATCGACGGGGTGTTCCATCAGGTAAGCAAGGACAATACCTTGGTAGCCATCACGGCTGATTACCCAGGGTTAATCCCGGCCTCCCAGGTGACAGAAACCGGAGTCTCATTCCCTTGAGAGAGATTCCACTCTCACGTATTCCGGTGTTTCTGACGACAACCATGTTTTGCAGGGGAGATTTCCGCGGCAGGAGGCCGAACCTGCGGCGGCTAGCCAACGAGGGGCCGCAGGGCCCCGTGGGACAAAAAGGAATGCAGTCCAGACTAAGATGCCGGTGCAAAGGTATAGCGCACCCTCTGTTTCCCTGGTGTTATTCTGTCAGGGCATATTAACGTTCGTGCTATCTTCAGAACGAAGAGACCTCGCCGGACTACATCCGGAGAGGTTGCCAATCGCGCCTCCACCAGCCAGGCTCCAACGTCTGGCCAGGAAGCGGAGGCGAGCACAAGGCGCGCACCGGACGCTCCTCCGACAGAGGATGCGGACAGGCTGTCTGGCACAAATTCTGAAGTGGAGAGTGCCATGAACCACAGGCGTCGCCAGACAGTTCTACGCGACGCTTGTTTCTCCCAAGAGGCTTTAGATGCCTTTAATTCGGGAGATGCGTACCTCCGTGCCGCTTAAAATGGTTTAGCCAGAGCCACGGAGCAGTATGTAAAAGACATACGGGTAAGAAAATTTTGGTTAAACATATATATGCCAGTAGCCCCCGAGACTTGAAGCAGTTAGAGCAACTGATTTAAGGATCATTTAATATGCAGGTTCTTACAGAGAAGAATACCATACTGTCCCAGGAGCTGGAAAAGTGCAAGGCCCAACTAGAGGCCGCACTAGCCACAGCAGGGGAGCCCAAAGAGACCCCCTCAGGTAAGATACACTTCGAAAGATTAGTATTGTGCGGTGTGGGTGCAAATCTGACAAATCATATTGCAGATGGCGCCGGACTCGATCCGGACAAGCAACAACTCTTACGCCGGCTAAAGGCCGGTGAGAGTACGTTGACAAAGGTGAGGCGAGAGAAGAATGATCTTCAGGGTGCCAACACCAAGCTGGACGTCGAACTTAAAGATGTTCGTGGCCAGCTGTCGGACTCCACGAAGGAGAATCAGCGGCTTCGACGCGGCATTTTTAGTAAGTACTTGAACGAACTTCGAAAAAAAGTTCGGCGAGGAAGTCGACTAACAGAGTAATGTCTGTAGGTATGCTCAAAAGTCGTCCTGCAGAGGAGATGCCCGGTTCTACGGGTGACCTTCTTCCCGAACTCTTGCAACTGCATGAGCGAATTCGGCAGGCGATGCGGGGTATTTCCCAAGCCTTATGGCCTGCCCTCTCCGTGCCTGAGGGCGTTGGAGAGCTTGCGGAGAAGCTGAAGGGAGCTCGGAGGTGCTTCCGGTTGTGGAAGATATCGGCCTGCCGACAAGGCGCTAGGGAGGCCTGGGCCATGGTGAAGACCCATTTACGAAGTCTGACCCAAACCACATGGCCGAGGTCGGACCAGTGGGGCCTGACGGGAAGGAGATCCCTGTGAGCTTAGTATACGGCCAAGTAGAGTTGGCCGCGAAGTATTCCCAGTAGGACTGTAAATTAGACAGCCTATTAGATTGTATAGAAGAGGAATACAATCAGTCAGAATGACTATGTAATTTTGAATTGACATGTGTAATGCCTTCTAGCCGGATTGTAGATCGTTTGTCGTTGCCGACCTTTTCGCTTCAACCTTGGGACCTGACGGTCCGGAGTGTGTCCGAATACCATAGCGGTTATATAAGAACTGGTTTATGCATGGAGACCAGGCGTAGGGGTCATTAGTGCTTTATCAGGCAAGTGCCCAACTAGTTATGTTATATTACATGGTTAGTAAGAAACATCTTCCAGAGAGAATAGTTCCATTAGGGGTTCCTTTCGCTGGGAGGCATGCCCTAAAGTGCATGTCTGGACTGCGTGAAAAGACGCAGAAAAAAAGCATCTGGGGGCGCATAAAATGAGTAAAAAGATCATCTTTTATTTCACCGACCAAATATTCCCTTAAGAACGCTAGCTTTCGGCTTCACCCAGTCTGAGGTACACATCCGGCTGACCCGACAGTAACAATCGTAGAGGTGCTCCCTTTACCGCCTAGCCGAACAATCGGGAATGTAGGGGTAAGCACAGGAGCCAGGCAACCCAGCTTGGCCAAAACTTAAGTCATATCGATGCATATAATCGTGAAGAAAAAGGTACATGCGGAAGTTTGACGCATGTGTTGGGCGTGAAGCCCGTATAAATAAGCTTCTGTTAAAGAAGCCCCCAGGTTTAATGAGCGCGAGTGGCGCGTCACTAGATGAGCCTTTAAGGTATATAAAAGAAAAGAGGGGAAGGAGAGAAATGTAAGACAGAAAAATGCAAAAAATGGATAGAGGAAGGAGACGAACACAGAGTCCGGCGCTAGGCATAGAATCTTCGGCGATGGGTGGCGTTCCATGGGTTCGGCTCGAGTCGGTTATCCGACGCATCTCGCAGGCGGTACGCCCCACCAGTCAGGACTTGGTCGATTATGAATGGACCTTCCCACTTGGGCTTGAGTTTGTCCTTTTTCTTATCCGGCAGGCGTAGAACTAGTTCGCCAACATTGTAATTTTTGGCCCGTACTTCTCTGCTTTGATATCTTCGGGCCTGCTGTTGATAAAATGCGGAACGGGCTTTTGCCACGTCACGCTCCTCCTCCAAGGCGTCCAAGTTGTCCTGCCGATCGAGCTCGGCTTCTCTTTCTTCGTACATGCGCACTCTAGGTGAGTCATGAATTATGTCGCAGGGCAGAACTGCCTCTGCGCCGTACACCATAAAAAATGGTGTGTATCCGGTGGTGCGATTTGGCGTGGTCTGCAGCCCCCATAGCACGGAGTCGAGCTCCTCTACCCAGTGCGTGTTAGATTCCTTGAGGGACCGCACCAGTCTGGGTTTAATGCCGCTCATGATAAGACCATTTGCACGTTCGACCTGGCCGTTGGTTTGTGGGTGATAGACGGAAGCATAATCGAGCTTGATGCCCATGTTTTTGCACCAGAGTTTTACCTCGTCGGCGGTAAAGTTTGTACCGTTATCGGTTATGATGCTGTGGGGGACGCCATAACGGTGTACAACCCCGGATATGAAGTCTATCACAGGTCCGGATTCAGCCGTTTTAACAGGCTTGGCTTCTATCCATTTGGTGAATTTATCCACCATGACCAGTAAGTATTTTTTTCCTATCGGTCCCACCTTTAAGGGGTCCGACCATGTCAAGCCCCCAGACCGCAAAAGGCCAGGTGATGGGTATAGTTTGGAGTGCGGTGGGTGGCATATGGCTTTGGTTGGCAAAAAGTTGGCAACCAGCGCATCGTTGGACCAGGTCCTGAGCGTCTGCCCGGGCCGTCGGCCAATAAAAGCCTGTACGGAAAGCCTTGCTAACAAGGGACCGAGCAGCAGCGTGGTGACCACCGAGTCTGGCATGAATTTCAGCCAGAAGGTTCCGCCCTTCCTCTTCGGAGATGCACCTTTGAAGGACTCCGGTAGTGCTTTTCTTATAAAGCTCTCCCTCATGGACTCTATAGGCTTTAGATCGCCGCACTATGCAACGGGCCTCATTTTGGTCCTCCGGGAGTTCCTTCCTAGTAAGGTAGGCTAGGAATGGTTCTGTCCACGGGGCGATAACCGCCATTATTACGTGGATTGAAGGTGTAATTTCATTGGCAGAGCCTCCAATTGTGTCAGATTGTTCGGCGTCGAGTGGTGCGGCTGGGTCCGGGCTGTTATTTGCGGGTTCCCCCTCCCATGATACGGATGGCTTGAATAATCTTTCCAAAAAGATGTTGGGGGGGACTGCATCGTGTTTTGCTCCGATGCGTGCCAGGACGTCCGCTGCTTGATTGTTTTCTCGGGCTATATGGTGAAACTCCAGCCCTTCGAACCGAGCTGACATTTTTAGGACGGCGTTGCGGTAAGCTGCCATTTTTGGGTCCTTGGCGTCGAAGTCTCCATTTATTTGGGATATCGCGAGGTTTGATTCCCCGCGTACCTCTAGGCGCTGGATACCCATGGATACTGCTATCCGGAGACCATGTAGGAGGGCCTCATATTCGGCTACATTGTTGGAATCCATGTACATGATCTAGAGCACATATTGGACTGTGTCTCCTGTGGGGGACGTCAGGACGACGCCAGCTCCCAGTCCGGCAAACATTTTGGAGCCGTCGAAATGCATAATCCAATTTGAATATGTGCCGTACTCTTTAGGGAGCTCGGCCTCCGTCCATTCTGTGACGAAGTCGGCCAAAACTTGCGATTTAATAGCTCGCCGTGGCTTATAGGTTATATCGAACGGGAGAAGCTCAATGGCCCATTTTGCAATCCGGCCCGTTCCATCGCGGTTGTTGATAATATCGTTGAGTGGTACTTCCGAGGCTACTGTTATGGAACACTCTTGAAAGTAGTGTCGTAGCTTCCGGGATGCCATGAATACCGTGTATGCAATATTTTGATAATGCGGGTACCGTGATTTGCATGGAGTGAGGACAGTGGATACGTAGTAGACCGGCCTTTGAAGGGGGAATTTGCGTCCATCCGTTTCCCGCTCGACAACGAGCACTGCGCTGACAACTTGATGTGTTGCTGCAATGTACAATAACATTGGTTCACTGGTGTTTGGCGCGGCCTGGACTGGGTTTGTTGCCAATATGGCTTTTATTTCATCAAGTCCGGCCGTGGCGGCATCCGTCCACTCGAAGTGTTCGGTGCGCCGAAGGAGGCGATAGAGGGGTAGTGTCTTTTCTCCCAAGCGGGAGATGAAGCGGCTTAAAGCCGCCACGCATCCGGTTAATTTTTGTATTTGTTTGAGGTCCTTTGGGATATCCAATTGTGACAAAGCTCGGATCTTGGCTGGATTTGCTTTAATTCCTCTACCGGATACAATGAAGCCCAAGAGCTTCCCGGCTGGAACGCCGAAGACGCATTTTTCCGGGTTGAGCTTGATGTCATATTTTCGGAGGTTATCGAATGCAAGCCTCAAGTCGTCTACTAGAGATTCGACATGTCTTGATTTGACGACCACATCATCCACATACGCCTCCACTGTTTTGCCGATCTGGTTTGCCAGACATGTCTGAATCATGCGCTGATATGTTGCGCCGGCATTTTTCAGCTCGAAGGGCATTGTGTTGAAGCAGAATGGGCCGTATGGTGTGATGAATGCTGTTGCGGCTTGGTCTGATTCTGCCATCTTGATTTGATGGTAACCGGAGTATGCGTCGAGGAAACACAACGATTCGTGTCTTGCGGTGGCGTCGATAATTTGATCGATATGGGGGAGGGGGAAGGGATCCTTTGGGCAAGCCTTGTTAAGGTCTTTAAAATCAACACACAGGCGCCAGGATTTGTCCTTCTTTGGTACCATCACCAGGTTTGCTAGCCAGTCCGGATGTTTTATGTCTCTAATGAATCCGGCCTCCAATAGCTTGGCTAGCTCCTCTCCCATAGCCTGTCTCTTGGGTTCGGAAAAACGCCGAAGGGCTTGTTTGACAGGTTTGAATCCTTTTAGGATATTTAAGCTGTGTTCGGCCAGCCTGCGTGGGATCCCTGGCATGTCTGAAGGGTGCCAGGCGAAAATGTCCCAGTTCTCTCGTAGGAACTCCTGCAGTGCGACGTCTACATCAGGGTTCAGTCGTGCCCCGATGGAAGCTGTTTTATTGGGGTCCGTTGGATGGACCTGGAATTTGACTATTTCGTTAGCTGGCTTGAAGGATGTGGATTTGGATCTCTTGTCGAGTATCACATCATCCCTGTTAACCGTGGAGCGCAGCGCAGTCAGTTCCTCGGCCGCTAAGGCTTCGGATAGTGCCTCAAGGGCTAATGCGGCCATCTTGTTTTCGGTGCGGAGTGCTATGTCCGGATCACTAGCTAGAGTGATAATTCCGTTCGGCCCGGGCATCTTAAGATTCATGTACCCGTAATGGGGTATTGCTTGGAAGATTGTGAATGCTTCCCGCCCTAGTAAAGCGTGATATCCACTTTTGAACGGGGCCACCTGAAACGTGACTTCTTCGGACCTGTAATTATCCGGCGTGCCAAACACCACATCTAGTGTGATTTTTCCTGTGCAGCGCGCTTCCCGACTGGGGATTATTCCTCTAAAGGTTGTGCTGCTTCGCTCGACGCGGTTCTAGTCTATTTCCATTTTTTGAAGGGTTTCCTCATAAATGAGGTTCAGTCCGCTGCCTCCATCCATGAGCACCTTGGTGAGGCGAAAGCCGTCCACTATGGGACTGAGGACCAATGCGGCTGGTGCTCGGGCTGTTCGGAATCTAGGTTCATCACTTGCGTTGAAGGTAATGGCAGTGTCGCTCCATGGATTTATTGTTGCAACTTGATAGACTTCGGCGAGGCTGCGGAGTGTTCTTTTCCGCACATTGTTTGATGCGAAAGTCTCGAAGACTGTGAGAACGGTACTGGTGTCCTTGGGCTGGCTTTCTGCGGCCTCCGGAATTAAGAGGTCCTCGCCGATTTTTGCCACCTACCGGAGTATCCAACATGCTCTAAGGCTGTGAGTTGGTGTGGCGTCCTCTGTACTGTGAATTCTACAGGGTCCATCAAGCCATCTTTCCAGTACGGTTCCATGCCCTGTAGAGGGTTTTGGCTTTTTGGTGTTTATCCCGGGTGTCCTGTGATAATGCACCCTCTTAGTCCGGACGGGATTACTATTCAAGGCTGGATTATCCCAAAAATTTATTTCGGTTTTCCAGGCGCTTTCCATCGCACAGTATTTTTGTACTATGGACGCCAAGTCAGCGAAGCGTGTGATATCACGACGACTTACGGCGTTAAGGATTCCCTTGTCCGTGCAATTACTGCAGAAAATTGAGATTGCGTCTTCCTCGCGGCAATCCTTTATCCTGTTCATAACCAGGAGGAATCTGGCCCAGTAATGATGTACTGTTTCTTCGGGCCTCTGCCTGATTTGGGAGAGATCGCTTATGATCGGGTGGGCGGGTGTCCTTGAATCTGAAACCTCGCCCAATCCAAGATTCGAAGGCCGAAGAGTTTCCGAACTCTGAAGTTCGGATTCTTGGATGTTGTCCAGTGAATCTGGCCCGTTGCCTGATCCTAAGCTCAGGTCTTGAGTTACATCTCCCCCTCCACGGGTATCCGGCTTGGAGGGGTCGGGAATTCGGACGTAGCTAGTCCTTAAAATAGATGAAGGGTCGCCGCACTGCGTCTCTACCACGGCAACGTGGTGGTGACTTAGGGAGAGTTAATTTCTCTTAGATCGGGTTTAAGCCCAACCTGGTCATAATCCGTAGCGACCCCCAGGGTGGCGATGCAATCCAAAAGCTTGTTTACGGAAGAGAGCTCCATTGGATCTAGCTGCTCGACGAGCTTCGAGCTGACGTGTAGGTTGCTTTTGATGACCCGAGAGGTCACCGTCGGTGCAACAGCCGAACAGGCGGTCATGAGGAAACTACCTAGCCGGAGGGTTTGGCCGACAGCCAAGGCTCCCTTAGCAACGGCGCCGTCTTTAAAGACGGGGGGAGGCATCCTTCCTAATTGTGACGGCACAGAGGAACTCTCAATGAAAGCACCAATGTCGGTGTCAAAACCGGCGGATCTCGGGTAGTGGGTCCCGAACTGTGCGTCTAGGCCGGATGGTAACAGGAGGCAGGGAACACGATGTTTTACCTAGGTTCGGGCCCTCTTGATGGAGGTAAAACCCTACGTCCTGCTTGATTAATATTGATGATATGGTTAGTACAAGAGTAGATCTACCACGAGATCAAGGAGGCTAAACCCTAGAAGCTAGCCTATGGTATGATTGTTGTATATGGAGTTGATTGCCTACGGACTACAACCCTCCGGTTTATATAGACACCGGATAGGGTTAGGGTTACATAGAGTCGGTTACAATGGTAGGAGATCTTGAATATCTGCATCGCCAAGCTTGCCTTCCACGCCATGGAAAGTCCCATCCGGACACGGGACGAAGTGTTCTATCTTGTATCTTCATAGTCCAGGAGTCCGGCTGAAGGTATAGTCTGGCTACCCGAACACCCCCTAATCCAGGACTCCCTCTATTAGGATCAGTAGGAGCACTCTTATTAGCAAATAATTTCATAAGTCCATCCATCTTTCCACTCAAAACATTAATCTCTTCAATTGCATGCACTTTTTATTAGTAGATCTTTCGGTGTGCCGTTGAGAATAATTAACCATAATATTATCTAGGAGTTTAGTAGCTTCTCCTAAAGTGATTTCCATAAAAGTTCCTCCCATGGACGAATCTAAAAGATTTCTAGAAGAAAAATTCAATCCGGCATAAAAGTTTTGTATAATCATCCAAAGATTCAAACCATGTGTAGGGCAATTACGTATCATTAATTTCATCCTCTCCCAAGATTGTGCAACATGTTCATGATGAAGTTGCTTAAAATTCATAACATCGTTTCTAAGAGAGATGATCTTAGTGGGAGGAAAATACTTAGAGATAAAAGCATCTTTGCACTTATTCCATAAAGCAATACTATTTTTAGGCAAAGACGAAAACCAAGCTTTAGCACGATCTCTAAGCGAAAACGGAAATAGCTTCAATTTAACAATATCATTATCCACATCTTTCTTCTTTTGCATATCACACAAATCAACAAAGTTGTTTAGATGGGTAGCGGCATCTTCACTAGGAAGGCCAGCGAATTGATCTTTCATGACAAGATTCAACAAAGCAGCATTAATTTCACAAGATTCGGCATCGGTAAGAGGAGCAATCGGAGTGCTAAGAAAATCATTGTTGTTGGTATTGGCAAAGTCACACGATTTAGTATTATATTGAGCCATCGTGACAGGCAAGCAATCCAACACACAAGCAAACAAGAAACGGGCAAAAGAGGCAAATAGAGAAAGAAGGAGGACAGAGAGAGAGGGCGAATAAAATGCCAAGGGCGAAGTGGGGGAGAGGAAAACGAGAGACAAATGGCGAATAATGTAATGCGAGGGATAAGAGTTTGTGATGGGTACTTGGTATGTCTTGACTTGACTTGGCGCAAATCTCCCCGGCAACGGCGCCAAAAATCCTTCTTGCTACCTCTTGAGCACTGCGTTGGTTTTCCCTTGAAGAGGAAAGGGTCATGTAGCAAAGTAGCGTAAGTATTTCCCTCAGTTTTTGAGAACCAAGGTATCAATCTAGTAGGAGATCACGCTCAAGTCCCATGCACCTACACAAACAAATAAGAACCTCGCAACCAATGCGATAAAGGGGTTGTCAAGCCCTTCTCGGTAACTTACGAGAGTGAGATCTGATAGATGTGATAAGATACTATTTTTGGTATTTTTATGATAAAGAGAAATAAAGATGCAAAGTAAAATAAAAGGCGAAAGAAATAACTAAGTATTGGAAGATTAATATGATAGAAGATAGACCCGGGGGCCATAGGTTTCACTAGTGGCTTCTCTCAAGAGCATAAGTATTACGGTGGGTAAACGAATTACTGTCGAGCAATTAATAGAATTGAGCATAGTTATGAGAATATCTAGATATGATCATGTATATAGGCATCACGTCCGAGACAAGTAGACCGAAATGATTCTGCATCTACTACTATTACTCCACACATCGACCGCTATCCAACATGCATCTAGAGTATTAAGTTCATAAGAACAGAGTAATGCTTTAAGGAAGATGACATGATGTAGAGGGATAAACTCATGCAATATGATATAAACCCCATCTTTTTATCCTCGATGGCAACAATACAATACGTATCGGTTCCCTTTCTGTCACTGGGATCGAACACCACAAGATTGAACCCAAAGCTAAGCACTTCTCCCATTGCAAGAAAGATCAATCTTGTAGGCCAAACCAAACTGATAATTCGAAGAGACTTGCAAGATAAATCAATCATACTTAAAAGAATTCAGAGGAGAATCAAATATTGTTCATAGATAATCTGGATCATAAACCCACAATTCATCGGATCTCGACAAACACACCGCAGAAGAAGATTACATCGAATAGATCTCCAAGAGAATCGAGGAGAACTTTGTATTGAGATCCAAAGAGAGAGAGAAGAAGTCATCTAGCTAATAACTATGGACCCATAGGTCTGAAGTAAACTACTCACACATCACCGGAGAGGCCATGGAGTTGATGTAGAGGCCCTCCGTGATCAATGCCCCCTCTGGCGGAGCTCCGGAAAAGGCCCCGAGATGGGATCTCTCGAGTACAGAAGGTTGCGTCGGTGGAATTAGGTTTTCGTGGTGCTCCTGGATGTTTGGGGGGGTACGTGGATATATATATATAGGAGGAAGAAGTACGTTGGTGGAGCAACGGAGGGCCCACGAGGATGGAGGGCGCGCCCAGGGGGGTAGGCGCGCCCCCCTGCCTCATGCCTTCCTCCCTTGTTTCTTGACGGCCACTCCAAGTCTCCTGGGTCACGTTTGTTGAGAAAATCACGTTCCTGAAGATTTCATTCCATTTGGACTCCGTTTGATATTCCTTTTCTTCGAAACCCTAAAATAGGAAAAAAAAACAACAATTTGGGCTGGGCCTTCGGTTAGTAGGTTAGTCCCAAAAATGATATAGTAGTGTAAAATAAAGCACATTAACATCCTAAATAGATAATATAATAGCATGGAGCAATCAAAAATTATAGATACGTTGGAGACGTATCACCTATCTTTTTGCGTATGCGTTTGACTGACATGCTTAAAATGAATCCTTATGCTAAATATATGAAGGAAATTGTTACTAATAAATGAAAGATTCCGGAAGCTGAAATTTCCACCATGCTTGCTAATTATACTTTTAAGGGTGGAATACCAAAGAAACTTGGAGATCCCGGAGTACCAACTATACCATGCTCCATTAAAAGAAACTATGTTAAAACTGCTTTATGTGATCTTGGAGCCGGTGTTAGTGTTATGCATCTCTCTTTATATCGTAGACTTGATTTGAATAAGTTGACACCCACTAAAATATCTTCGCAAATGGCTGACAAATCAACTGCTATACCTATTGGTACTTGTGAGGATGTGCCTGTTGTGGTTGCAAACATTACTATTTTAACGGACTTTGTTGTTCTTGATATTCCTAAGGACGATAGTATGTCTATTTTTCTTGGAAGACCCTTTTTGAATACTGTAGGGGCTGTTATTGATTGCACCAAAGGGAATGTCACTTTTCATGTTAATGGTAATGAGCATACGGTACACTTTCTAAGGAAACAACCTCAAGTCCACAATATAAATTCTATCGGAAAAATTTCAACAATCACTATTGGAGGTTTTGAATTTCCTCTTCCTACTGTCAAGAAGAAATATGATATTCTTATTGTTGGGGACATGCATATCCCCGTTGAGGTAACCTAGTGTTATTCGAAAATTCTCCAGTTTCATGTTATTCGGAATGATTTTGTTAACAAGACCTGATCAACCTTGTTAGTGGATTCCTTTTGATGAGCATGAGATGGATGAATTTAGAAAACAGAACTCTCTGTACCCTCTTTTTACTTTCTGTTAATTATATTAAATAAAGCAAAAATAATATTTTCCGTCTGTTTTCTGAATTATCCATGAAATAAAAAAATACCCCAAAAAATAAAAGTTCTCCAAATGCCCTGAAAAATAAATATGATTTTTTCTAGAATATTTAAGAATATCGGGCACCGAAAACACAGCAGGGGGAGCAGCCACGTGCCCACGAGGGTGGAGGGCACGCCCACCCCCTGGGCGCTCCCCCTGCCTCGTGGACCCCACGTGGGTCCCCTCCACTTATTCCAGCTACCACACACTCCTTCTTCCTCCCAAAAAAATCACTAGCCAGCTCAAACCCGAGTTCTTGCTCATCTTGCTGCCATTTTCGATCTCCTTGCTCAAAGCTCCTCTCACAAAACTGCTTTGGGGGATTGTTCTTTGGTATGTGACTCCTCCGATGGTCCAATTAGTTTTTGTTCTAGTGCTTTATTTATTGAAAAAATTTGCTTCTTAGGTGACCCTGTTCTTGAGCTTGCATGTCAAATTTATGTGGTCAAAAGTAGTTCTAATGCATGATATGGCCTCTAGGCACTTGTAGGAGTAGTTGCTATCAATCTTGTTGAGTTTGGTTCACTTTTATTTTAAGTTACTAAAAATTTCAGAAATTTTTTAGAGGAAGAAATATGTTTAGGAAAATGTACCAAGGTGGTTCCTCAAGGAAGCAAGGACCCAGGCCCGCAATACGCGAGCCGGACAATGAACTACCAAGGGATGCTCAAGTGCGGCCTTGTGAATGGCCGTCAAAGGACTTCATGGTTCGGGTAGGGATTAAGGAGGAATTTGAAGCATATGTGCGTAACGCCGATCTTGAGAGCTTCGTGGCAGATAAGTGCCGTCAGTACCTCTATTTGACTGATTCATTTGTGAGAAGGTTTAAATTTACATCATCACGCAATTATCAAAATGTCCTATTTGATCTCTATGATTAATCTTATACCATGGACTTAAAAGATTTTAATACTGCTTGTAAACTCCCACAGTGGGGTAATGTTAGTGAACCTCGCAAATCTGAATATAAAGACTTTCTTGCTAGTATAAATGTGGGGGAATCTAGGGAAATCACGCAAGCTACCATAGGGAGCATTCATTTTCCTGCTATACATTATTTTGCTCTCTTCATAGGTAGATGCATAAATGGTAAGGATGAGGCGTGTCACATGTGTGTTCCTAATCTTAGTGTTCTCAAGAGTGCTGTATTAGGAGATAGACAATATAACTTGGGGGCCATTGTTGCACGTAGGTTGCATAATAATAGTATTGATGGAGATTTCTTAGGTGGAATTTATGCAACCCGTTTAGCTGATTTTCTTGAGATACCCATACGTGGAGATGATATTGAGTTGCTTCCTGCTTATTTAGATTATAATGCCATGGTTCGTCATCAGTTTGTTGAGAGGAACAATCAGTTCCTCCAGTACCGACTAATCTTTGACAGACGACGCACCTATCACATCGTTCTCCCTGCTCCTACTTTCTTTGACTTTCATGCAAAAGGGAGATATGTTATAACCAGGGAGGAGGTGATCGAGTACGAGAGGAGGGCAGAAGCAGCTCGCCTCCAAGCTGCAGCTCATCAGGCAATTGCCGCTGCATCTCAGTACGACCCTAGCTACAACTTTGATCCATGGGCTTAGACCAACTTAGGCCAAAAGCCTAAGCTTGGGGGAGTACATATCTCTCACCGACATTACATTCATGTTCACACACTAATGCCAGTTGTCGGTGATCATACTTTTTGATTGTATCATCCATGCTAGTTTATTTTCATTTTCTCGCTTTCTTCTTGTGTGTTTGAGAAACCTTAAGAAAAAACAAAAAAATTAGTTGTAGCTTTTAGTTAGTTTACTTTTCATGCATGTAGTAGTAGTAATTAAAAAGAAAACCCAAAAATATTTCTCATTCTTCTTTTGCTTGTTGGGAGCTTTCCCGTGTAAATAGTTTTGTTTCTTTTCTTTCCTTTGGGGGTCGAGGGGAGAAGACCATAATGAAAATGTTGAGTGGCTCTTATATGCATTATTGTTGATCTAACAAAGAGCCCATATTACCTTGTCTTCTTTCTTGAATTGAATGCTTGCAGATTCTAGCTTAGTCCAATGCACGTGCACTATTATTATTATCCACATCATTCGGTCGTGCAAGTGAAAGGCAGTAATGATGATTATATGATGAACTTATTGAGATGAGGAAAGCTGGTATGAACTCGACCTCTCTTGTTTTTGTAAATATGATTAGTCCATCATTCCTGATTCAACCTATTATGAAAGAAACATATTTGCAATGACAATTAGCGATTGTAGTTGCTTATGCCATGCTTAATTAGCTAGGAGTTTATAATGGTTTACCTTGTGTGCCAACATGCTATTAAAATGGTTGTGATGTGGTATGATAGGGTGGTATCCTCTTTTGAACGATTCGAGTGGCTTGACTTGGGACATGTTCACGCATGTAGTTGAAACAAAATCAACATAGCCTCCATGATATTTATGTTCATGGTGCATTATATCCTACTCATGCTTGCATTCGGTGTTGATTAATTTTAATGCATGTTCATGACTGTTATCGCTCTCTAGCTGGTCGCTTCCCAGTCTTTTCTAGCCTTCACTTGTACTAAGTGGGAATATTGCTTGTGCATCCAATTCCATAAACCCCAAAGTTATTACATATGAGTCCACCATACCTACCTATATATGGTATCTACCTGTCGTTCCAAGTAAATTTGTATGTGCCAAACTCTAAACCTTCAAATAAACATTCGGTTTCATATGCTCGAATAGCTCATGTATCAACTAGGGATGTCTGTATCCTCCATGCTAGGCGGGTTATTCTCAAGAGGAGTGGACTCCGCTCCTCATTCACGAGAAAATGGCTGGTCACCGGGATGCCCAGTCCCATGCTCAAATCAAATCAAAATAATTGCAAATAAAAATCCCCAGGATTGTTGTTAGTTGGAGGCACCCGTTGTTTCGGGAAAGCCATGGATTGATGCTTGTTGGTGGTGGGGGAGTATAAACTTTACCATTCTGCTTGGGAACCGCCTATAATGTGTGTAGCATGGAAGATATCGAGATCTCTTAGTTGTTATGTTGACAATGAAAGTATACCACTCAAAATATTATTCGTATCTATTTCAAAACCGAGCTCTGGCACCTCTAGAAATCCCTGCTTCCCTCTGCGAAGAGCTTATCTATTTACTTTTATGTTGAGTAATCATTCTCTTATTAAAAAGCACCAGTTGGAGAGCACCGCTGTCATTTGCATTCATTACTGTTAGTTTACATTGAGTATGACTGTGACTGGATCTCTTTTACCATGAATTACAATGTCTAGTCAGTCCTTGATCTTTAAAGGTGATGTGCATTTATGTTTTGCGGTCTCAGAAAGGGCTAGCGAGATACCATCTTGTTATATCATATCATGATTGTTTTGAGAAAGTGTTGTCATCCGAGATTTGTTATTATTGCTCGCTAGCTGATTATGCCATTGATATGAGTAAACATGAGACCTAAATGTTATTGTGAATATGGTTAGTTCATAATCTTTGCTGAAAACTTGAATGCTGGCTTTACATATTTACAACAACAAGAGAAAAGAGAGTTTGTAAAAGTTTTTCTTTATCACTTTCAGTTTATCAACTGAATTGCTTGAGGAGAAGCAAAGGTTTAAGATTGGGGGAGTTGATACGTCTCCGTCGTATCTACTTTTCCAAACACTTTTGCCCTTGTTTTGGACTCTAACTTGCATGATTTGAATGGAACTAACCCGGACTGACGCTGTTTTCAATAGAATTGCCATGGTGTTATTTTTGTGCAGAAATAAAAGTTCTCGGAATGACCTGAAAATCAACGGTGATTATTTTTGGAATATATAAAAAATACTGGAAGAAAATCAACGTCAGGAGGGCACACCCAGTCCACGAGGGTGGGGGCGCGCCTACCCCCCTGGGCGCGCCCCCTGCCTCATGGTGAAGGAAATATGCCCTAGAGGCAATAATAAAGTTATTATTTATTTCCTTGTATCATGATAAATGTTTATTATTCATGCTAGAATTGTATTAACTGGAAACATAATACATGTGTGAATACATAGACAAACAGAGTGTCACTAGTATGCCTCTACTTGACTAGCTCATTAATCAAAGATGGTTATGTTTCCTAACCATAGACAAAATAGTTGTTATTTGATTAATGGGATCACATCATTAGTTGAATGATCTGATTGACATGACCCATTCCATTAGCTTAGCACCCGATCGTTTAGTATGTTGCTATTGCTTTCTTCATAACTTATACATGTTCCTATGACTATGAGATTATGCAACTCCCGTTTACCGGAGGAACACTTTGGGTGCTACCAAACGTCACAACGTAACTGGGTGATTATAAAGGAGTACTACGGGTGTCTCCAAAGGTAGATGTTGGGTTGGCGTATTTCGAGATTAGGATTTGTCACTCCGATTGTCGGAGAGGTATCTCTGGGCCCTCTCGGTAATGCACATCACATAAGCCTTGCAAGAATTACACCTAATATGTTAGTTGTGAGATGATGTATTACGGAAGAAGTAAAGAGACTTGCCGGTAATGAGATTGAACTAGGTATTGGATACCGACGATCGAATCTCGAGCAAGTAACATACCGATGACAAGGGAACAACGTATGTTGTTATGCGGTCTGACCGATAAAGATCTTCGTAGAATATGTAGGAGCCAATATGGGCATCCAGGTCCCGCTATTGGTTGTTGACCGGAGATGTGTCTTGGTCATGTCTACATTGTTCTCGAACCGTAGGGTCCGCACGCTTAACGTTACGATGACAGTTATTATGAGTTTATGCATTTTGATGTACCGAAGTTAGTTCGGAGTCCCGGATGTGATCACGGACATGACGAGGAGTCTCGAAATGGTCGAGACATAAAGATTGATATATTGGACGGCTATATTCGGACACCGGAAGCGTCCGGGCGATTTCAGAGAAAACCGGAGTGCCGGAGGGGTTACCGGAACCCCCCGGGGAAGTAATGGGCCTTATTGGGCCTGAGGGGAGAGAGAGGGAAGCAGCCCAAGAGGTGGCGCGCCCCCCCTCAAGGGAGTCCGAATTGGACTAGGAGGGGAGGGCGCGGCCCCCCTTTCCCTCTCCCTCTCCCTCTCTTTCCTTCCCCCCCAAGTCTCCTAGTTGGACTAGGAAAGGGGAGTCCTACTCCCACTCGGAGAAGGACTCCCCCTCCCTTGACGCGCCCCATAGGCGGGCCGGCCTCCCCCTTGCTCCTTTATATACGGGGGCAGGGGGCACCCTAGGACACACAAGTTGATCCTCGTGATCGTTCCTTAGCCGTGTGCGGTGCCCCCTGCCACCATATTCCACCTCGGTCATACCGTTGTAGTGCTTAGGCGAAGCCCTGCGTCGGTATAACATCATCATCGTCACCGCGCCGTCGCGCTGACGGAACTCATCCCCGAAGCTTTGCTGGATCGGAGCCCGGGGAGCGTCATCGAGCTGTACGTGTGCTAAGAACTCGGAGGTGCCGGAGTAACGGTGCTTGGATCGGTCGGATCGGGAAGACGTACGACTACTTCCTCTACGTTGTGTCAACGCGTTCCGCAGTCGGTCTGCGTGGGTACGTAGACAAGACTCTCCCCTCTCGTTGCTATGCATCACCATGATCTTGCGTGTGCGTAGGAAATTTTTTGAAATTACTACGTTCCCCATCACATGGGCCCCCTGACGCTCCACCGACATCCACCTTGACTCCATATGTTCACTTTCGGGGAGAAAAAAAATCAGGGAGAAGGATTCATCGCGTTTTACTATATGGAGCCGCCGCCAAGCCCTAAACTCTCTCGGGAGGGCTGATCTGGAGTACATTCGGGGCTCCGGAGAGGGGGATCCGTCGCCATCGTCATCATCAACCTTCCACCATCACCAATTTCATGATGCTCACCGCCATGCGTGAGTAATTCCATCATAGGCTTGTTGGACGGTGATGGGTTGGATGAGATTTATCATGTAATCAAGTTAGTTTTGTTAGGGTTTGATCCCTAGTATCCACTATGTCCTGAGATTGATATTGCTGTGACTTTGCTATGCTTAATGCTTGTCACTAGGGCCCGAGTGCCATGATTTTAGATCTGAACCTATTATGTTTTCATGAATATATGTGAGTTCTTGATCCTATCTTGCATGTCTATAGTCACCTATTATGTGTTATGATCCGTTAACCCCGAAGTGACAATAATCGGACCATTACCGGTGATGACCGTAGTTTGAGGAGTTCATGTATTCACTATGTGTTAATGCTTTGGTCCGGTACTCTATTAAAAGGAGGCCTTAATATCCCTTAGTTTCCAATAGGACCCCGCTGCCATGGGAGGGTAGGACAAAAGATGTCATGCAAGTTCTTTTCCATAAGCAGGTATGACTATATTCGTAATACATGCCTACATTACATTAATGAACTGGAGCTTGTTCTGTGTCACCCTATGTTATAACTGTTGCATGATCGATCGCATCCGACATAATTCTCCATCACCGATCCAATGCCTACGAGCTTTTCATATATTGTTCTTCGCTTATTTACTTTTCCGTTGCCACTGTTACAATCACTATAAAACCCAAAAATATTACTTTTGCTACCGTTACCACTACTATCATATTAATTTGCTACTAAAAACCTTGCTGCAGATATTAAGTTTCCAGGTGTAGTTGAATTGACAACTCAGCTGCTAATACTTGAGAATATTCTTTGGCTCCCCTTGTGTCGAATCAATAAATTTGGGTTGAATACTCTACCCTCGAAAAATGTTGCGATCCCCAATACTTGTGGGTTATCAAGGTGGCCGCGGCGCGCTCCGCTCTGGCGTCCCTGCGCGGGCTCTGCTCGCCGTTGAGGCAAAATTACAATGGCAACGGTTAATAATTCTTAATAATTGTCTTACATATTCAGGATAAATTAAAATGCCAAATGCGGCAAGGCCCGGAACACTCACGACCTACATATGCATACAATTATAATAAAATATAAGCTCTAAGATGGCAGCCTTCCGACGATGGTCTTCTCGGACTCCATGATCAGCATAGCACCCTTCCGGCTGTTCACTCTGAGTGTCCCGACCCGCCTCCGCCTACGGAGCTGCTGGCACTGATGGGAGGCTCTTGGGGCTGCTGGGCCTCCGCCTACGGAACCGCTCCATTTCCATGCCTCTAGCCTGGTAGCAAATTCCATCGATCACCTGCATCCTCAAGATATCACGTTGGCGATGTTCTACTTCGTCGGGGACGTCACCTCCGCCAAGGATGCGCTTGAGCCTGGCCACCACATCATCAGGATTGAGGTTGACACGGCCGCCACGGGCAATGATGAAGCCGCATGCTGCCTTTGTCTTGACTGAATCGCAGAGGTCCTCTGCCCATTCCTTGAGGGGCATCAGGCTCTCGATGAGCACCGGTGACGGCGGTTCTTCGGGTGGGTCGTCGATCATGCCGCCGAGCAGCTCTGGATCTTTTGCACGGTGGATGGCAAACTGCTCATCACACCTACTCTGCAATATGTCGATTGTGCTCCCAAGGATTGTGACGCCGATATCGCTGCCGATGGGCCATGGTGCCTGCATCGGCCGATGAAGCTCTTGCTCCCCTACCTGCTCCGGCTCGTTCTCCTCGTCAAAGATGTAACGCAGGTAGGCATAGACGTTGGAGCTTTGGTCGTTGCCTGGTATGCTTGGAATAAGTAATGGTAGATGGGTGAGGACTAGATCTTCGTAGAGTGTCACGGCGGTGCGTTGCCGCCTGGGTTATATGTAGCAAGCCGTTAGCTGGTGGCGGGAAACCGGTGAGGGAATAGACGTGGATTTTACAATTCACCCATGTGGAGCGCGGGAAGCATTCGTTGGAGCACGGGAAGACTAAGTGGAGCACACACACAACCCGAATACCGTATCCGGTGCCATGTGTTATTTATCACACAATTGTTAACATAAGGAAACACATGTGTAACTTACTAATCATCGCACACGAGTACTCGCAGACGCATCGTGTGCAATACTCCTAGACACCGCAAGCAACTAGTTTGCATTTTTCAAAGTTTTTTGTACACACAGAATCGCACACGAACTAACTGTATTAACCGTCTGTGTTGTAAATTCTCATCGCAAATAGTTCATCCGAGTCGGTTGTTTGCCACATATCACACACATCTTGTTAAGTTGAACCATTTCTGTTGCGTTCGCTAATCGAAAATAGTTCATCCAAGTGAATCGTATGCCCTATATAACACACACCTTGATCTGGCTAACCGTTTATGTTGCACTCCCTAATAGAAAACGGTTCATCGGAGCGAACTGTATGCCGTATATCGCACACACATTGATATGCCTGCCCGTTTCTATTGTTCTGCCTCATCGCAAACAGTTCGAACGGGTTAGTCGTGTGCCCTATATCGCACGCGCAACTAAAATCTGAACCGTGTTTGATGCGTCCTCTATCGCAAACGTTTTGCACCTTTTTTGACGGTTATTTTACACCGCCGTTTGCGATTATGGCATCGCACACAGTTTCATCAAAGGGTCTCTGATCGTAGTGTCGCGTTAGCAGCAACCTGCAGTAGTGCTCACGGGCTCTTGGATGGGACTCTGGCCGTGCTGGCCGCCTCTCCCTCCAGTCGGAGGGTCGGGTCAGGTGGGGAGCGTGGGCAGGTGGCCCAACACTCACTTTCCCCGCGCTAGCCGGGGGCGTTGGGGACCCCGCCGGTGCTTGCGACGGATCTTGGTGACTCTCCAGGTGTTGCAGCCTGGCCGTGCGTTGGGGGTGGGGCTGGAGGCCTTACCCTAAACGGGGCCACTCAGGAGGAGGTCATCGCTTTTGGAGGCATTCCGGATCCTATGTCTGAGGGGCGACAGATGAGTTGCCGCCTCCAGGACCAGGCGGATGTTGACGACATGCAGCTGAGGTGCGCCATGCGGGCGGCCAAGCTTCGTGACATGGAGGTCACTATGGGTATGTCGGTCAACACTCCCAATTCGATTCTGCATTTTTCTAATGATGAGATTATTCATAATGCAAATCAGTTAGGAGTTTCACTAGGTAGTAATGATAGTGAAATTTCTAAATCCGTTAATGATATCCTGGATCTTGAAGCGGAACGCGCTTTAGAACTGATTCACAACTTAGCAGCGGTCAAGCCTATGAACGTTTCTGACATAGATGCATTGGGAGTCAGGGTGCTAGATACTTTCTGTGCGGATCTTGCCCCATCCCTCCCTGAGACAGAGGAGGATGACGATTCTATACCCCTAGGGGATATTGCCCCGATCGAGGATTAGGTTGTTAGGTCCACGGAGCCTGGTTGTGAGGACCGGGTGGAGGATCAGAACAAGCCTAAACGCAAGTGGAGGCAAAAGATTTATCCAGCATCGGCGGTGCGTAGAAGTGCTAGGATCCGTACTACTAAAAAATTCATCATGAATTATGAGAGGAACCTTTTGGAACAGCAGAGGTCTGACAGCCTTGGCTAAAAGAAGGTTTCTAGCGGATGCTTCCGTTCAACATAGGTTGGATTTTATCACCCTCTCTGAAATAGGAAGGGGTAATTTCTCCCCCCCAATTTCAAAGTAATTTATCAGGAGGTGTCTATTTTGATTGGCATTGCCTTCCCCCGAGAGGAAGATTAGGTGGGATCTTACTTGGGGTTAGATGCGAGACATTGGAAGTCAGAAGTGCATGTGGTTATGGGAGATTTCGTCGTCAAGTTTCGGGTTAGATCCAAGGTTGATGGGTTTAATTGGGCACTGGTGGCGGTATATGGTGCCGCGCAGCTAGAACTCAAAACAGACATTTTGGCGGATCTCATCCATATTTACAGGTCTGAGTAGCTTCCAATCTTAGTTGGGGGTGACTTTAACATTATTAGAAGGCGAGAGGAAAAGAACAATGATAATTTTGACGGCAGGCGGTCGTTTATGTTTAATACCATTATAGAAAGCTTGGATCTGAGAGAGATAGAGTTTTCGGGTAGAAAATTCACTTGGGCTAATACCTTGCCAAACCCGACGTTTGAGAAGCTGGATCGAGTCCTCGCAAGCGTCGACTGGGAGCAGAAATTCCCTCTGGTAACAGTCCATGCATTATCACACGGAATCTCAGACCACACCCCTTTGCTGGTTGACTCTGGTGAGGCAACAGATGTGGGGAATAAAAATACCTTCCTTTCGAACTAGCGTGGTTTGAAAGAGAAGGTTTCTTGGATTTGATAGCCAGGGAATGGGCTAAAGATGCAGGAGGGAGGACTTCTGTTGAGAGATGGCAGAATAAGATAAGGCAATTAAGAAGTTTCTTACGAGGGTGGGCTAAACATCTTAGTGCGATTTATAAGGTTGAAAAGGAAAGGCTCCTTACACTTATTCAGTCCCTAGATTTAAAAGTCGAGTCCACAATTTTATAAACCACGGAGCTTCATGCTAAAGTAGACGCAGAGATGAGATTGAAAGGACTCCTACGAGAGGAGGAATTGAAGTGGGTATTGCGAGCTAAGGTTCGCAAAGTTGTCCAAGGGGACGCCAACACTCAATTCTTTCATATGATCGCCAATGGCAAGCATATAAAGAAAAGAACCTTTCAGCTTGAGCAAGATGAGGGGACGATTTTAGGACAGGAAAACCTAAAATTATACATAACCAATTACTACAAGCAGCTATTTGGGCCCCCCGAGGATAATTTCGTGTCCTTGGATGAGTCTAGGATTGAGGATGTTCCTAAACTTGCTGTGGATGAGAACGATGTATTGACCGCCCCATTTTGGGAGAAAGAGGTGTTTGAAGCTATTTCACAGATGAAGAATAATAAAGCTCCGGGACCGGATGGATTTCTAGCGGAGTTTTATAAAAAATGATGGCATATTATTAAAGGGGATTTGATACCGATGTTCCATGATTTATTCTCTGGACAGCTTTAGTTGTTTCATCTGAATTTTGGAACAATAACCTTGCTTCCGAAGAAAACAGAGGCTGTGAGAATTGAGAAGTTCAGGCCGACATATCTTCTTAATGTAAGTTTCAAAATTTTCACCAAGGTTGGGACTAATAGACTCACGCAGATTGCACATTCTGTGGTGTAGCCATCCCAAACTGCTTTCATGCCGGACAGAAACATCCTAGAAGGGGTTGTGGTCCTTCATGAAACGCTCCATGAAATTCACACGAAAAAATTAGACGAGGTTGTTTTCAAAGTGGATTTTGAAAAAGCGTACGATAAAGTCAAATGGCCATTTCTTCAACAGGCCTTGCGTATGAAAGGTTTTGATCAGGCCTGGAGACACCAGGTAGAATCTTTCACACAAAAAGGGAGTGTTTGAATTAACTGAATGATGACATAGCTCACTATTTCCAAACACATAAGGGTCTGAGACAAGGAGATCCGATGTCACCTATTCTGTTCAACATAGTTGTCGACATGTTGATGATTCTAATAGGAAGGGCTAAGGATGATGGTCAAGTAGGTGCCCTGGTACCTCATCTGGTTGATGGAGGTGTGTCTATCCTACAGTACGTCGATGATACTATCATCTTCATGGAGCATGACATGGCAAAAGCGAGAAACATGAAGCTAGTGTTATGCTTATTCAAACAATTGACCGGGTTAAAGATTAATTTTCACAAAAGCAAATTGTTCTGCTTTGGAAGAGCTAATGAGGAACAAGAGGCGTACAAACAATTGTTCGTGTGTGAATTGGGGGTCTTACCTTTCACGTATTTGAGTATAACAATTCACCATCATAAGCTAACAAACAAAGAATTGAAGTGCATTGAGGATCGATTTGAAAAGAAACTGAGCTGCTGGAAGGGCAGGCTGATGTCATACGGGGGCCGATTAATTCTCATTAATCCGGTACTCACGAGTATGCCCATGTTTCTCTTGTCTTTTTTCGAGGTACCAGTTGGAGTTCGGAAAAGACTGGACTTCTATCATTCCCGCTTCTTCTGGCAGAGTGATGACCTGAAGAGAAAATATAGAATCGTTAAATGAGATATTATTTGTGGACCAAAAGACCAAGGGGGTCTAGGTATCGAAAATCTTGAGGTGAAGAATAGATGTCTTCTCAGCAAGTGGTTGTATAAGTTATCTATAGAGACGGAGGCCACATGGGCGCAAATTCTACGTAATAAGTACCTTCACTCCAAAACTTTGTCCCAGGTGACAGTGAGGCCGATGGACTCGCCTTTTTGAAAATAATTGATGAGAGTTAAATCAGTTTTTTTCAATAGGACAAAGTTTATAGTCGGAAACGGTACCTCTATGAGATTCTGGGAGGATATATGGCTAGGGGAAACACCCCTCGCGCTTCAATATCCTTCTCTTTATAGCATCGTTCAACGGAGAGACGCCTTCGTTGCAACAGTACTTCAGTCCACTCCTCTCAATATTCACTTCAGGAAAACGCTAGCCAAAAACCGTTGGGAAGCTTGGCTCCATTTTGTGAGATGACTGATGGATGTACAACTTTCTCAACGACTAGATCAATTGTCCTGGAAGCTAACTAGGAATGGAGAGTTTACGGTTAAATCCATATATCTGGATGTTATCAACTCTAACTCTATTCCTAGTTCAAAACATGTTTGGAATGTCAAAGTACCTTTGAAAGTTAAAGTTTTTATGTGGTTTATACACAAACAAGTCATTTTAACTAAGGACAACTTGGCAAAACGCAACTGGACTGGATCTACAAGATGTAGTTTTTGCGACTGGGATGAATCCATCAAACACCTCTTTCTTGATCGCTCGTTGGCAAAAAATTTATGGCGGACTGTTCACATAGCTTTTAATAGTACTCCACCGAACACTATCAACACGTTATTTGGGACGTGGCTTGACGGGATAGATTTCAAAACAGCAAGACACATTTGTGTAGGAGTATGTGCTTTATTATGGGCAGTCTGGAACTGCAGAAATAATTTGGTTTTTAACAGAACAACAAATACTCATATTTTGCAGGTTATCTTCCGAGCCACTGCGTTGATCCATAAGTGGTCGCTACTCACTCCGACGGAGGCCAGAGAGCGTTTGGTTACTGGATCTATCCGATAGGAGATGGTAGTTTGGACTATTTTCAACCGGTTTGGATAGCGGTTATGTAATAGGATAGACAATTAATTTTCCTATCTTTCTTTTGTCGGCCGGTTGTGGCTTTACTTTTACTCTTCTGCTCTTTGTGAGCATTTTTGGCTCGTTTGTCTGAGACTTCAAGACCTGTGTTGAACTTATTTGCTTATTAATAAATGTGGTTGTATTCATCATTCTAATGCAGAGACCGGGAATCTCCTCTTTTTCCAAAAAACCTATAACGAAAGAATACGCACGACATATCAGTATTGACACTGACATGTATATTGAAACGTATTAGCATGTATTAATGGGTACAAGACTTAACTATGTTTTTTAACAATTTTTGAGTGCACACAAATGCACGATTCACGACGCAAACCAGAGGTGATGGTGAGCCGCATAGGCGTGTGCCTGTGCCCTGTGAATTTTCGCGGATGTTGCCTGAATATTATTTTGGCTGCGAGGTGACGAAGGTTATTCGTTCGTTCAGCCTATGAACTCCAAAGCCGCCGAGGTGTTTCGGCCGGCGAACCTTCGACGGGCCACCCTTTGAGGTCGGATCTGCACCTCTCCATGGGAATCTCCGTGCTGTTGTCACTATGTACGTCTGAGTCCAGATCGCTGTGCGCAGGAACGGACGACATGCGTCATATGCCACGTGGCCTTGATTGTACAAGTCGTCTTTGCAATGCATAAACTAAACAGAATTTATCTGATGAAACCTGATTGGAAGGCAAGCACTCGAGTTGACAAAAACCACGCGGTTGTCCTTTCCAGGCAATCATCGTACAGTTGCACTTGTAGCATGGACATGGAGCCATCAGGATGACTAATCATGCCGTGTCAAGAGACAAATATAACTGCGACACTTTTGCAGTTTATGCTTGGGCATGAGCCCATGCCATCTTCTATGAAAACAGCTCCCTTTCTGTGTGGAAATATGCACGCGCAAATGGGAAATACTAAGAGGAATAAGGTCTAGGTTAGCAGCATAGTTTCTTCAAAATCGTATGAATCTTTTCCGCAAATTCTTTTAAAAAATCATATGAATCTAAAATCTCGGCATTCTAAAGTTTGAAAGATGAATGCTTCAGTTTCTAAAAACCGAAAAAAAATTCTCAGTCAGTTTAGAAAAAATATTGAAGCCTCGTTTCAAATATTGCAGAAAAAAGAAGATAATACCGTTTACGCACATTTTATGAAAAACAATTCCACGATGCTGAAGACACTATGGTTTTTCCAAATACTACAATGATAGAGTGAGAAAATATACACGCTTTATTCTAATAGAATAAGAATAAAGGCATCTCCATCTCCAACGCCGTGCATCAAAATGTACACCCTAAATGTTCGCAAACATGTTTGAACGTGTCTGTGGACAACGGATAGGGGAGCGACCATCCAACTCTACACATAAATGGACAAAATATAAGCAAATTTCATATATTATATGCAAACCGAACGTTATTTAACACCAAAAGGCTCACGGCTGCTTTATATATAAAGTAACGACCAATCCAACATACATCTCAACACACCACTCGACACCACATCACACACGCTCAAAGTAAGATACAGGTGTGAAAGGAACAGCTAAAAGCGCCCTACTACTCCAAGTAAACTACAACTAGGAAGAAAGGGCATCGCTTGAAGCTTTCGGAGCCCTCTCCGAACAAAGAGAAGCCGAGCAAGACGAACCAGGAGCTATAAGACTGACGTCTTCAGGAAGGATAGGGCACCGAGAGTCGCCACCGTCTGATCCAGGGATTGGGGTTTTCCCCAGAGCATCAAGGGGAACGAAGAGGATCCGCGACGATGCCTTCAACAAGGGGACGACACCATAGACGCCGCTGTGGTCGACCTAGCAGGGCCGGGTGGGTTTTCACCCTGGCGAACCCTCCTCATCACCCAGACAAGATACATGAAGCCACCGCTCGCCGCACCACTGCCGCCAGTCGTCGCATCCTGACCACCACACCATGCATCCCCTACGACCATGTCAGCCAGACCACACCAGAACCACGATCTCCACCCACGAGCATCGCGGCTACCACCACCAAGGCCGACACCCCGGCATCCAAGACCCCGACACCATCCAACCCAAGACCACCAAACTACCTTGTAGTCGACATATCACAGGAAGGTTGCCGCAAGGCCAGACCTTACCGCGCCGCCGCGGTGAGGGGAGGAGGGAGGAAGGGGGTGGAGGCCCGGCGGCTCGGGTTGCCCCCCGTCGCTCGCGGGAGCAATGACGAGGGGGAGAGGGTTGCGTCTCTTTTCCTCATTCGTCAGCATGTCTCGTACGTTATTGTAACGCCCCGAGACCGTTGCGCCAGGTGTCTTCCAGTTATTCGTTGTCTTTGCCATGTCATTTGCTTGCGTGTTGTACTTTGCCATGTCATCATGTGCATTGCATCATTATGTTTTCAGAACTTGCATCCGTCCAGGTCTCCCCGTCCTCTCCGTTGTCCGTTCTGAGCCCAACCACACTCGCTCGCGTCCGCGACATGTCCGAAATAGTATTTTATAAGTGGCCGGAAAATGTTCTCGGAATGGGTTGAAAGTTGGCATGTGGTGTTGTTATAGTGTAAACAGGCCGCCTGCCAAGTTTCATCGCATTTGAAGTCCGTTTAACGCCCCAACGAATAACTATAGCGGCATATAGTCGGTCAAATCGTCAGACGTTTTCGGTCTCCGAAAACGGTTGTCGGGTTGCATTACTTGACCTCGTTTGCCTAACCACACACTTGACCTCGTTTGCCTAACCCCTCTTTGCACAGTGCATCGACCTCTCGCTCGTGTCCGAAACTTCCCCGAACCCGAACCGTACTATCGTTACCGTTGGGTCCGGATCATCCCCAAACATCTATAAAATATCTCTGTTTTCGTGTTGGACTCTTCTAGCCTATTTTTCTCGAACCGTCTGATTTCGATCAGAGGGTCTTAAACATGCCCTGTCTAACCCACCTACCTATTTTAGCAGTGCAATCGGCAGATGAATCCCTAATCTCTAGGGATCCTCCTCCCCGCCGCCACTCTCTACCATCTCCATCAGGATCCCCTCCCGATCCAAAACCCCAACCACAGCCGCTTCCTCCACCGAGCCCACCTACGTCCATCGTTTTCCCCAACAGCCCAACCAGCGCCCCGCCTGTTTGATCCGGAGGAGAGGAGCTCCTCCATGCCCCACCTCACCTCAATCCAGCAGCACGATAGCTCCCCGGCGACCGCAACCCTCCTCCTCGCTCGATCCTGAGCGGAAGAGGGCCCCGGCGGCTCGTCCCCGCGCAACCGCGAGGCACTGGCCCTGCAACAACCTCGCCGGAGTTCCCAACCAGATCGGACCTTCTGGAGATCATCGTCACCAGAGCATCCCTCCACTCAGGCCGCTTCCCCGCTTCACTTCTCCCTCTCCCTTCTTCTCTCATGCCCTGCCTTTTCTCTGCCTCACCTCCCCATCTCTTCCCCTGCAGGAACCCATGGCACCATCCCCATGGAGCTGCGACCGCCACCGCCAAACGTCTCTGATGCCGTCCAAGCCCTCCTTGCCGTTGGACCTGGCGTCCCACGCAGCCCCGCTCCCGGATCCACCCGTTCCCCGGCCTCCCGTAGCTGCGTCACCGCCCCGCTGGCAGCAAGCTCCTCCCATGCCTTGGCTGTTTTGAGCCAAGGAGGAGACGCCCTGCTTCCCCTGCTTCGAGCGTGTTAACCACACACTCCACGTCGTGCACCTGGCCTGCCTCCAGCACCAAGTCCCCTCGCCGTCGTTGTCGTCCTGTGCGTTGTGCCCCTGGTCATCTGCAGCGAGCGCGTTGACCCTGGCCCTGCCTCGCCAGCCGCCTGTAACGCCCCAAGACCGGAGCTTCAGATGCCTTCCAGGGTTTCCGGGTTTTGTCGTGTGTTTTGTTTGGTTCTTTGCATTCATCATTGCATCATGTGCATTGCATCATGTCATCATGCCATCATGTCATTTCTTTTCTTAACTCAACTAAATAAATGGCATGGACCTTTGATCCATTTAAACCGAGGGAATTCACCTGGTGACTTCTCTTTATAACATACCCTCCCGATAGTAGGGAGCTATATTAAATATTCCATTTGTTGGAATTCACCGGAACACACTTGCAAATATAACCCCATGCCTTCTCTGCTTCGAGTTGATCTCCAAACCTTGCCCAATATTTCTTTTCCCTTTTACCGGGGCTCCTCCAAAAATCCGAACATTTTTGGACCTTCCTTTTACCAAGTCCCAGTTCAAACCCATTTGAATTAAATTCAAATGAGTTCGAAATCTTTTGTTCGATCTGGCTTTTTCTATTTTTCGCGGAATGAGCACATTTTTGTGAGTCCGGGAAGATTATCCTCGGGTCCAAATTCAATCCCTAACTCTTTCTTTCTTCTCCTTTTCTTCTTTGATATTTTCTGTTCTGGGGAATAAAAGGAGTTAAGGGAGAGAGAGAGGGTGAAAGGAGCCCAACTGTCCAGCGAGGCCCAGCAGGCCACTCCTATCCTAACCCTAGCCCGATCAAGAAAAACCCTCTCGCTCCCCTGCTCGACCTCCAGCGCCGCCAGGGAGATACCCGACCCCCATCCCTCTCCTCTCGATCCCCTCCTCCTCGTTCCTAGTCCCGCTGCCTCACACACCCTGCACCGCATCGCCAGGGAGAGGAGCTCCCCAGATCGCGCGCGCCCCTCTCTTCCATCGCCCCTGCTGCCTCCATCCTCGCGTCGCCTCTCTTCCCTTCCTCCCGTTGCCGTCTTTGGCTGGAGTAGGAGCTCCCTGCTGTCGCTCCAGCTGGCGGAGTCCAAGCCCCGAGCAGCACCGTGCCCTCGTCACGTTCCCCTCTCCCTCCTCCTTCGGCAGCCTCGTCACCGGCCGACCGAACCGGCAGGAGTTCCCTGCCACACGCGTCCCTGACGAGCGCGTTGGCCAGCGCCCGATGCCTTCGACCTCGAGCTCCTGTGCGCTGCCTTGTCCGCGCGCCTCTGGCGAAGCTCCGGGAGCAGCCATGGATGCCGTCCGCCGCCTACAGCTCGAAGCTCTGGCGCGCCCAAGCCTCGGAGGCGACCAGATCGACCTCCCCAAGCTCCTTCGCGCCTTGCTGCCGCTGTCCTTCTACAGCGCCGCCGTCCGCGTCCGCAGGAGGCCGCCGCTCGCCTCGCCCCTCTACTGTCGGCGACCGAGGCCGCTGGGGCATGCCCACAGTCACCCAACGCCGCCTTGCGCCGCTCCTCTTCCTCGCGTGACCCGAGGCCCCTTGTGTTGTTTTGTGTTGGACGTCAAGGTCACCAAGTTCGACTACGAGTATTCGCCAAGTACCATTCGGATACCGCCAATTTCGACTACCGCACGGTTACGCCAAGTTCATCTAGGAAACGTGTACATCTACTCCGTCAAGATTCGGACCGACAAGTACCCCAACGTCATGTGTACAACGACCGTCGCCAAAGACCCGGATAGCAAAACGTCAAGTACCTGTGACCGAAGAACGCCATGTACCTCTCCGAAAAACGAACATGTACCACTACGTCCGAAGACCTTGAAACCGTCAAGTCCGACCACGATTGTGCACAACTACCGACGACGTGCATGTTGCCAAGTACCCTATCCGGATCGTCATGTTCCACTACCGTCGCCGAGATCGCGAGAACCTCTACCGTTGACCCTAGAGCGTGCGAGAACGTCTACTTCCACTACCGCCGTCGCGAGAACGTCTACTTCCCTCTACGAACGAGAACCGTCCCCTTTGCACGCTTCAAAGGTATAACCCCGAGACGATCGTCCGAGAACGAATGCTTGTGTCGTATGAGATGCACCCTTTGTCTGCACCGTGTCTGGAGTGTCTCTCGCTTCCATGCCATCGACTCGTGGGACACCCGGTTACCGGGATCACCCCACCATCTTCTGCATGCTCCCGTCACTTCCTTTTGCACCGGTATCCCCGTGGGCTACCGGATAACCGATATGTTGTCGTGGCATCATTTTCGTATTCGTCACCGTGGCACCCCTTTCGTTTCCGCCACGATGACAAATGCTTCTTAATGCTCTTGTCAACTTTTAATAATAATTGCATAAAACTTGTTCACGTCATCCGCATCATGATAACAACAATTAAAATGTTTAAATTGTTGTTGCAATAAATTACTAAGGCATATGGGGATTTACCGGATTTGTGTTTGTTATATCCGGCCCCATTTAAAATTGTTTAGATAGATAATTCCTCTATGTTTCACCTCTTGACATGCTCATTTAATATTGTTGGGTACATAAACGAGATCGAACTAAATAACTTGTCGTGGTGTTCCGTCAATATGCAACCCGTTGCATATTGAGCTCCACTTAATTTGTATTATTGTTTGTTGCACTTTGCCATGCCATGTATCATTAAACCGGACATGCATCATACTTGATTGTGCATCATGCCATGATTATGTGGTGGTTGTTTACTATATTGTTTGCTTTCTTTCCGGTGTTGCTTCTTCGGGTTAGTTTCGATAACGTCCGTTTGTGAGGACCCGTTCGTCTACGTCCGTTTGTCTTCTTCATGGACTCGTTCTTCTTCCTTGCGGGATTTCAGGCAAGATGATCATACCCTCGAAATCACTTCTATCTTTGCTTGCTTAGTTGCTCACTCTTTTGCTATGCCTATGCTGCGATACCTACCACTTTCTTATCATGCCTCCTATATTGTTGAACCAAGCCTCTAACCCACCTTGTCCTAGAAAACCGTTGTTTGGCTATGTTACCGCTTTGCTCAGCCCCTCTTATAGCGTTGTTAGTTGCAGGTGAATATTGAAGTTTGTTCCTTATTGGAACCTGGAGATGTTGGAACATGTTTACTTGTTGGGATATCACAATATCTCTTATTTAATTAATGCATCTATATACTTGGTAAAGGGTGGAAGGCTCGACCTTATGCCTGGTGTTTTGTTCCACTCTTGCCGCCCTAGTTTCCGTCATATCGGTGTTATGTTCCCGGATTTTGCGTTCCTTACGCGGTTGGGTAGTAATGGGAACCCCTTCACAGTTCGCCTTGAATAAAACTCCTCCAGCAATGCCCAACCTTGGTTTTACCATTTGCACTAACAACCTACCACCTTCCCTTGGGTTCTGCAGACTCAAGGGTCATCTTTATTCCAACCCCCCCCCCCGGGCCAGCGCTCCTCTGAGTGTTGGTCCGAACTGAGCTGCCTGCGGGGCCACCTCGGGGAAACTTGAGGGTTGGTTTTACTCGTAGCTAGTCTCATCTGAGTGTGCCCTGAGAAAGAGATATGTGCAGCTCCTATCGGGATTTGTCGGCACATTCGGGCGGTGTTGCTGGATTTGTTTTAACCTGTCGAAATGTCTTGAAGAACCGGGATACCGAGTCTGATCGGAATGTCTCGGGAGGAGGTCTATTCCTTCGTTGACCTTGAGAGCTTGTCATGGGCTAAGTTGGGACACCCCTGCAGGGTTTTGAACTTTCGAAAGCCGTGCCCGTGGTTATGGGAACATGGGAATTTGTTAACGTCCGGTTGTAGAAAACCTGAAGTTGACCTTAATTAAAATGCATCAACCGCGTGTGTAACCGTGATGGTCTCTTTCCGGCAGAGTCCGGGAAGTGAACACGGTGTTGGAGTCATGCTTGACGTAGGTTGTTTTAGGATCACTTCTTGATCATACTTTTATCGACCGTTCTTTGCCTTCTCTTCTCGCTCTCATTTGCGTATGTTAGCCACCATATATGCTAGTCGCTTGCTGCAGCTCCACCTCATACCTTTACCTTACCCATAAGCTTAAATAGTCTTGATCGCGAGGGTGCGAGATTGCTGAGTCCCCGTGGCTCATAGATACTTCCAAACCAGGTTGCAGGTGCCGTTGAACCGTGCAGATGATGCAACCAAGCTCAGGAGGAGCTCGACGAAGATCGTGTCCTTTATGTTGTTTCGTTCTAGTTGATCAGTAGTGGAGCCCAGTTGGGGTCGATCGAGGACCGTGTCGCATTTGGGGTTCTTCTTTTATTTTGGTTCCGTAGTCAGACCTTGAATGTATTTGGATGATGTAATGCTTTATTCATGTAATTGTGTGAAGTGGCGATTGTAAGCCAACTATATATCTTTTTCCCCTATTGTATTACATGGGTTGTGTGAAGATTACCTCACTTGCGACATTGCTTTCAATGCGGTTATGCCTCTAAGTCATGCTTCGAAACGTGGGAGATATAGCCGCATCGAGGGCGTTACATCGCCGCCGACCGCCGTTCCGTCCTGAGCGCCGCCTGGCCAAGTCCGACGACCAAGCGTGTGATCTGGTCGAGCTCGTCGCCCCTCGCCTTCTTGCACGTTGTATCTGTCCCTGCCGAACCTGTCGTTGACCGGTGCTTCCTCTGCAATGAGCAGGTGCTCGCTCGTCGTGCGCCTCTACCTCCCGTCGCCAACACCTTCATGGGCCCAGCGTCGCCCCAGCCTCATCCGGCCCAGCCGCCCCCTCTCCACCAGCAGGCCAGTTCTGGCCCGAGGTGAGATGCCCACCGAAGCCCACCCGTGTGCAGCGCTTGTAGTAGCTGGCCCAGTTCAGTTAGATTCAGCCCGATATGGTTTTTTTCCTCTTCTAGCGAATTTACTTTTATCCCAGGTTTTACAGATTTATAGTTAAGTCCTTCATGTTCATGCATATTATAACTCACAAACGGTGCATCGGTTTCAATTTTTTTAAACATGTAAAATGCTTATAATTTTATCTAGTTTCATAATTTCCAACTTTCATCCATGTTAAAAAATTTAAAATGTTGTTTGTTTAAATTTGCCTATTGCCATGCTAAAATGCTTTATTTCATAACTAAATAACCGCAGCTCCAAATTTAATAAACTTTATATGTAAATGGGGGTGGAAAAATGCCTAGTTTAACATGGTGCATTCATCTTGTATGTTTAACAACTCTAAAATATGGTTTAGGGCAGAACAATACCAAATCCATAATTTGCATATGGGGATTTTCCGGATTTGTTGTTTGTTATTCCTGGCCTCATTTAAACTTGCCTAGATAGGTAGTTTCATATGCTTCACCCCTTGCCATGTTTAATAACATTTAATATTGTTGGGTACATAAACGAGAGAGAACTAAATAATTGATGTGGTGTTTCGTCAATACGCAACACGTTGCATATTGAGCTCCACTTAATTTGTAGTATTGTTTGTGCACTTTGTCATGTCATGAATCATTAAACCAGACAAGCATCATACTTGGTTGTGCATCATGCCATGTTTATGTGATGGTTGTTTACTATGTTGTTTGCTTCTTTCCGGTGTCGCTTTTTCTTGCTAGTTCTGCTAACGTCGCGTTTGTGAGGATCCGTTCGACTACGTCCGTTTGTCTTCTTCATGGACTCGTTCTTCTTCCTTGCGGGATTTCAGGCAAGATGACCACACCCTCGAAATCACTTCTATCTTTGCTTGCTAGTTGTTCGCTCTATCGCTATGTCGCGCTACCTACCACTTGTTTATCAAGCCTCCCAAATTGCCATGATAGCCTCTAACCTTTTTCAACCATCCTAGCAAGTCGTTGTTTGGCTAAGTTACCGCTTTTGCGCAACCCCTCTTATAGCGTTACTAGTTGCAGGTGAAGTTGAAGTTTGTTCCATGTTAGAACATGGATATGTTGGGATATCACAATATCTTTTATTTAATTAATGCATCTATATACTTGGTAAAGGGTGGAAGGCTCGGCCTTATGCCTGGTGTTTTGTTCCACTCTTGCCACCCTAGTTTTTTTCATACCGGTGTTATGTTCCTTGATTTTGCGTTCCTTACGTGGTTGGGTGTTATGGGAATCCCTTGACAGTTCGCTTTGAATAAAACACCTCTAGCAAGGCCTAACCTTGGTTTTACATTTGCCTAACAACCTATTACCTTTCCCTTGGGTCGGCCAACCCGAGGGTCATATTTATTTTAACCCCCCGGGCCAGTGCTTCTCTAAGTGTTGGTCCGAACCGAGCTGCATGCGGGGCCACCTCGGAGAAATTTGAGGGTTGGTTTTACTCGTAGCTAGTCTCATTCAGTGTTGTCCTGAGAACGAGATACGTGCGACTCCTATCGGGATTGTCGACACATCGGGTGGCTTTGCTGGTCTTGTTTTACCATTGTCGAAATGTCTTGTAACCGGGATTCCGAGACTGATCGGGTCTTCCCGGGAGAAGGAATATCTTTCGTTGACTGTGAGAGCTTGTGATGGGCTAAGTTGGGACACCCCTGCAGGGTTTGAACTTTTGAAAGCCGTGCCCGCGGTTATGTGGCAGATGGGATTTTGTTAATGTCCGGTTGTAGAGAACTTGACACTTGACTTAATTAAAATGCATCAACCACGTGTGTAGCCGTGATGGTCTCTTTGCAGCGGTGCCCGGGAAGTGAACACGGTCCTTGTGTTATGCTTGAACATAAGTAGTTTCAGGATCACTTCTTGATCACTTCTAACTTCTCGACCGTTGCATTGCTTCTCTTCTCGCTCTTATTTGCGTATGTTAGCCACCATATATGCTTAGTGCTTGCTGCAGCTCCACCTCACTACCTTCTCCTACCCATAAGCTTAAATAGTCTTGATCATGCGGGTGTGAGATTGCTGAGTCCTCGTGACTCACGGATACTTCCAAACAGTTGCAGGTGCCGATGATACCAGTGTAGGTGACGCACCCAGCTCAAGTGGGAGCTCGATGAAGATCTTGGTCGTTGTTTTGTTTTTTTCCTTTTAATCAGTAGTGGAGCCCAGTTGGGACGATCGGGGATCTGGCATTTGGGGTTGTCTTCTTTTATTTTGGTTCCTTAGTCGGACCTTGTTTGTATTCTGGATGATCTATGTTTAACTTGTTATTTGTATGAAGTGGCGATTGTAAGCCAACTCTTTATTCCATTCTTATTCAGTACATGGGATTGTGTGAAGATTAGCCCACTTGCGACTAAACTACCATGCGATTATGCCTCTAAGTCGTGCCTCGACACGTGGGAGATATAGCCGCATCGTGGGTGTAACCAGTTGGTAATCAGAGGAATCCCCGACTTAGGAGCCCCCTGCTTGATCGAATCACTGACGTTGTTGAGTCTAGAACAAAATGTTTTGAGTCTTAGGATTATATATATCGGAGAGTAGGATTCTTTTTACTCCTCAGTCCCTTCATTGCTTTGGTGAGGCCTCCTGACGTAGAAGTTTTGACTCTCCTCTCCTCAAATTTCTCAAAAAAAAATTTAGGATCACGCGGGTATCTTGGAATCGTTCTGATAGTCTTGTGAAGAGAACATTGTGTCTTGGTGCCTCCTGACATTTAGGGGTTGTGGCAGTGTCCTGGGGAGTTGAGCTCCGAGGTGTTGTCGTCACAATTTTATCATTGCAGTTCTGGAATACCTGAGTTTCGCCAACATCGAAAATCTCTTTTATGTAGTTGTTGGTGAGATAACCTCGACGCCACCCAGTACTGGGGCGGGAGTTCGGGAGTATTGCCACAACTCGTATAACGGATGCTTTTCGAAGGTTGAGGTACATGATTTCCGAAGGTTTCTTGGTTATGTGTTGAAGGATGGATACAGCTGGATGTAGGAATTGTTAGTTTGGGTGAGATATTATGCTCCCCTGTATCCCCAACACCTGATTGCATAACCAGAAAGTTTTGGGAGTTTATAAGTGGGAATTCAAGTATCACATAGGATATCTTTCCAACAGACACATGATACGATATGGGGTCTATCATATGTTTGTTTCCGGCTTATTCTGCAAGCCAAATCCTTTGTTTTGTTTTGAGTTGTGGTATTCGAGTTTCTTCAATGTCAAGTGTTAAATCCATACCTTTCCTAAGCAGTGTTCTCATATTCCTATGCGAATACAAATCCTTCTTGATCTTTGAGTTTGTCATCTCAATTTCTTCTCAATCAGCGTGCTCCTCTTCAAGTGGATCCGATCATTTTCAACATCCGCAAGATCAATTCTAAGTTCTTCCCAATGGTGTTTGTTTCATCCATCCCAAGTTGCTTTTGTTTTCCCGCCCTCCCAACCTTTTATTCAAGGACTCATATATCTTAATCAAGCATCCATTTTATTGATGTGAAGTTTCTTCATTCTTTTCCTCCAAAGTTCTTACCCGGTGATTCTCATGAAGATGCTAAGGAAGCTTCAAGCTCATTATTCTTCATTCTTTTCTTCTCCGGTGGATTCAACTCAAGCTTTGTCGATCATACCCTTTTCATCCTTTCAAATGCTTTCTCATGCCGGTGCACCTCTTAATCATTCACTTCTCGCTATTCGTGTGTTCTGGAGTGTTGAAGATATCTCAGAAGGCTCGTCTTTTCATGCAAGATCTATTCAACCTATTTCGAGGTTGTTATCTCATTCAAGCCATTTAATTCAACCGGCGCAATCTCTCTTTTAAATCATTCTAACGGTGTTTTCTCTTGAGTGGGCCCTAATCCACAGGTCTTTTCCCAGGATCTTACCTAACTCTTCTAATTTTCTCGAAGCTATTCTCAAATCTTCTAAAGTTTGACGTAAGAATGAGTTATGATCAGTCATATGTCTTTCTCCTTGATCTTTCAAATTCTTTTCACCGTTGGTTCAACCTGTCTAATTTTCATTCCGGAGTGCCTCAACAATTTGTGGTGGTGTTTCTCATCGTCATTCTCTGCATTTGTAGATCAAAGAAGAGTTTTCATCTAAATCTTGCTCCGTTTTCTTGAAGACTCGTAGTTCAAGCTTGAGGCTATCCTCTCATAATTGTTTTCGATTGTGAGAATTTTTTTTCACCCATCCGGAGCAATTCAGGAGTATTTTCAGTTTGATTCTCCGAAGGCCATCATCTCAGAATTATTCATTCCAGCTCTCAGCTCACATTCTCCAAATCTTACCGGTGCATCACTCAAGTATTCTCTAGTTAGTTCATGATCTCTTCGTTTCACTTGTATCTAAATTCTCTCAAGTATCTTCGTTCATTTTCCAATTCTTCCTGGTGATGCGTTCGTTCTTTTAATCTTTACGGTGGTTCATTCAAGATTTCTCTTCTTTCATTATCAAATCAATTCATTTGTTCTTTTCAATCCTACCAGCGGATCGTTGAACACTTTTCTCAAGTTTGCGCTATGTCTATCCTTAATCCCGCAAGAAGAATAAGTAGTATGCCAAATCCGTTGCTTGTCATCAATCTAAATTGGTGAAGGATACCCATAACATAATTATTATTCTTGCTTCATCCAAGTGATTAATTCATTCTTCCGGAGTAAATTCACGATGAGTAAATTCTCGGTTCAAGTGCTTCATACTTTTCCCGGAGTTCCAAGCTCTCTCTCAACTATATCACCACGAAAATTCATCTAATCGTTGCAAGGCTTCAATCTTGTCCGCTTCAAACCTTCAATTATTTTATGTTATCATTTCCTATCCAGAGTTCTTCATGGAGGCTCAACATGATGGCACATCAAGGATTTCTTTCATTCTTCATTCATTCTTTAAGATTTCTCTTGAAGTTATGATCCGCCAAGCTATACTCTCAAATAAACATGGTGCTCAACACATGTCTTGTTTTGAGGAGTTCAAGCATTCTTCATCTTGCATTTCGAAGTGCAATTCTTTCTATCTTATCTTTTGAGGTGGTGTTATGTCATTCTTGATAATTTTCCCTTCGTGTTTCATGATTCACAAGTTGTCAGGAATGAGATAATTAAACCCATCAATGTCTTCGAGCATGAGCTCTTCTCAATCCATCAATCTCTTCATTGGAGTTATCTTGGGTTATGTTTCACCTAAAGCCTTCCCTAAGGAATGTTGCTAATTATGGTGCTATTTATTGATCCAGGTTTCCTCCTACTCTCGCGGTGAAATAAGTTTTTTTCATCTCTTCGTTCCATTCAGCTAATCAATCTTTTGGTAGTGGTAGAATTTCACCTCAAGTTTTGGGATGTTTCCCATAAGCCCACAACAAGTTTATTCTTTCAATTGTTCATTTTCCAACAACTCTGTTCAATCCTTCTTTTTAAGGATGCTCTCTCAAATTCATTTGAGGTAGAACATGATGTTTTCTTCTCCATTCTTTTCATTGCATTCTTTCATTTCTTCCGGAGGCATTGTGATGATGCTCTCTTCACTCATCATCTCGTATTGGGAAGATCATGTTCTTTCTTTTGCTTATCCATTCAACCGGAGTGTCCTGTCCTTCATTCAAGTTCTCTCATCTTATCAAGTTTTGCCTCCCTTCTCAACCGGAGTGCTATCTGAAATCTTTCTTACCCCTTGTGCCATTCTTTCGATAGTTTCGGAGGCAGTGTGTTGTTGATCTCATCAAGTATCCTCTCATATTGTCAAGTTCATGTTCAATTCCTTCCACTTACAGTCGGAGTGCTACAAAAATTATATCATTCTTATTCCTTCTCTATCTTGTTTCAACCGGAGTGTTGTCGTAATTGATCTTTATCGTTCCTTGTACATCTTGTTTCAATCGGAGTGCTTGCATGTACTTCTTGTCCATTGCAACCTTTTTCTTATGTCTTTCAACCTACAAGGTTCTAGTAATGTTCCTTGTTCCTCTTTTCTAACGGAGTGTTTACAATTTTGTTCATCTCTGTTGTATTCTTTCTTTCAATTGTTTAACCTCTCAAGGTTCTTTGGTTTCACTCATTCATCAAAGAAGCAACTTAGTTTTACCTCTTCTCTTCCTCTTCCGTTTTTCTCCGGTGCCATCATAGATCTCGGGATGAGATCCTCTTGTAGTGGTGGAGTGTTGTAACGCCCCGAGGCCGTTGCGCCAGGTGTTTTTCAGTTATTCGCTATCTTTGCCATGTCATTTGCTTGCGTGTTGCATTTTTTCATGTCATCATGTGCATTGCATCATTATGTTTTCAAAACTTGCATCCGTCCAGGTCTCCCCGTCCTCTCCGTTGTCCGTTCTGAGCCCAACCACACTCGCACGCGCCAGCGGCATGTCCGAAATAGTATTTTACATGTGGCCAGAAAATTTTCTCAGAATGGGTTGAAAGTTGGCATGCAGTGTTGTTATAGTGTAGATAGGCCGCCTGCCAAGTTTCATCGCATTCGGAGTCCGTTTAACGCCCAAACGAATAACTATAGCGGCATATAATCGGTCAAATCGTCGGACATTTTCGGTCTCCAAAAACGGTTGCCGGGTAGCATTCCTCCTCTCTCTTCTCAGTCCAACCAAACACTTGACCTCATTCGCCTAACCCCTCTTTGCACAGTGCATCGAACCCTCGCCCGTGTCCAAAATTTCCCCGAACCTGAACCGGACTATCGTTACCGTTGGGTCCGAATCATCCCCAAACATCTATAAAATATCTCTGTTTTCGTGTTGGACTCTTCTAGCCTATTTTTCTCGAACCGTCTGATTTCGATCAGAGGGTCTTAAACCTGCCCTGTCTAACCCACCTACCTATTTAAGCAGTGCAATCGGCAGATGAATCCCAAATTTCTAGGGATCCTCCTCCCCGCCGCCACTCTCTACCATCTCCATCGGGATCCCCTCCCGATCCAAACCCCCAACCACAGCCACTTCCTCCACCGAGCCCACCTACGTCCATCGTTTTCCCCAACGGCCCAACCAGCGCCCCGCTTGTTTGATACGGAGGAGAGGAGCTCCTCCATGCCCCACCTCACCTCAATCCACCAGCACAACAGCTCCCTAGCGACCGCAACCCTCCTCCTCGCTCGATCCCGAGCGGAAGAGGACCCCGACGGCTCGTCCCCGCGCAACCGCGAGGCACCGGCCCAGCAACTACCTCGCCGGAGTTCCCAACCAAGCCGGACCTTTTGCAGATCATCGTCACCGAAGCATCCCTCCACTCAGGCCGCTTCCCCGCTGCACTTCTCCTTCTCCCTTCTTCTCTCGTGCCCTGCCTTTTCTCTGCGTCACCACCCCATCTCTTCCCCTGCAGGAACCCATGGCGCCATCCCCATGGATGTACGACCGCCGCCGCCAAACGTCTCTGGTGCCGTCCAAGCCCTCCTTGCCGCTGGACCCGGCGTCCCATGCAGCCCCGCTCCCGGATCCAGCCGTTCCCCGGCCTCCCGTAGCTGCGTCGCCGCCCCACTGGCAGCAAGCTCCTCCCATGCCTTGGCTGTTTTGAGCCAAGGAGGAGACGCCCTGCTTCCCCTGCTTCGAGCGCATTGACCACACCATCCCCGTCGTGCACCTGGCCTACCTCTAGCGCCAAGTCCCCTCGCCGTCGCTGACGTCCCGTGCGATGTGCCCTGGTCATCTGCAGCGAGCACGTTGACCCCGGCCCTGCCTCGCCAGCCGCCGCCGACCTCTGTTCCGTCCTGAGCGCCACCCAGCCAAGTTCGACGTCCAAGCGCGTGATCTGGTCGAGCTCGCCGCCCCTCGCCTTCTTGCACGTTGTATTCGTCCTTGCCGAACCTGCCGTTGACCTGTGCTTCCTCTGCAATGAGAAGGTGCTCGTTCGTCGTGCGCCAACACCTTCGTGGGCCCAGCGTCGCCCCGGCCTCATCCGGCCCAGCCGCCCCCTCTCCACCTACAGGCCAGATCTGGCCCGAGGTGAGATGCCCACCGAAGCCCACCCGTGTGCAGCGGTTGTAGTAGATGGCCCAGTTCAGTTAGATTCAGCCCGATATGTTTTTTTCCTCTTCTAGCGAATTTAGTTTTATCCCAGGTTTTACAGATTTACAGTTAAGTCCTTCATGTTCATGCATATTATAACTCACAAATGGTGCATCGGTTTAAACTGTTTTACACATGTAAAATGCTTAGAATTTTATCTAGTTTCATAATTTCCAACTTTCATCCATGTTAAAAATATTTAAAATTATGTTTGTTTAAATTTGCATATTGCCATGCTAAAATGCTTTGTTTCATAACTAAATAACCATAGCTCCAAATTTAATAAACTTTATATGTAAATGGGGTGGAAAATGCCTAATTTAACATGGTGCATTCATCTTGTATGTTTAACAACTCTAAAATATGGTTTAGGGAAGAACAATACCAAATCCATAATTTGCATATGGGGATTTTCCGGATTTGTTTTTTGTTATTTCTAGCCTCATTTAAACTTGCCTAGATAGGTAGTTTTCATATGCTTCTCCCCTTGCCATGTTTAATAACATTTAATATTGTTGGGTACATAAACGAGAGAGAACTAAATAATTGATGTGGTGTTTCATCAATACGCAACTCGTTGCATATTGAGCTCCACTTAATTTGTAGTATTGTTTATGCACTTTGTCATGCCATGAATCATTAAACCGGACATACATCATACTTGGTTGTGCATCATGCCATGTTTATGTGATGGTTGTTTACTATGTTGTTTGCTTCTTTCCGGTGTTGCTTCTTCTTGCTAGTTCCGTGTAACGCCCCGAGACCGATGTGCCAGGTGTCCTCCAGTTATTCGCTGTTGTTGCCTTGTCATTGCTTGCGTGTCATGCATTGCATATTATGTCATCATGTGCATTTCATTTACATACATATTCGTCTCATGCATCCGATCATTTTTCCCATTGTCCGTTTTGCAATCCGGCACTCCTATGTCCTCCGGTGTCCCTTTCTACCTCTTTTTGTGTGCGGGTGTTAAACGTTTTCGGATTGGACCGAGACTTGTCATGCGGCCTTGGTTTACTACCGGTAGACCGCCTGTCAAGTTTCGTGCCATTTGGACTTCGTTTGATACTCCAACGGTTAACTGAGGGACCATAAAGGCCTCGTGTGTGTTTAAGCCCAACACCCTTCCAAAGTAGCCCAAAACCCACCTAAACCTCCTCCATTATCTCGGTCGTTCGATCATGATCGCGTGGCCGAAAACCGCACCTCATTTGGACTCTCCTAACTCCCTCTACCTATAAATATGTGGCTCTCCCCAAATTTTTCGCGCAATCCAAACCCTAGCCTTCCTCTACCTCGCGCCTGGACAAAAACCCCCGCACCCCCGGACATGTCCGCGCTGCCCTCCTCAGCGAATCCGGCGCCGCCACCTCACCGCCTTCTCTCTCCTTCCACCGCGGGCCCAAGGGGACCCAGATCAGGCCCGCCCGGGCCCGGATCCCGCTCCGCCGCCCGAGCGCTCGCCGCTCGCGCCTCGCCGCCGCCCGGTTCCCGTCGGCGCCCTCCCCTGCCGGAGCTCGCCGCCCCGCCGCGGCCTGCTCTCCGCCGGCGCCTGGCGCTCCCCGCCGCCGCCGCCTCACGGGCTCCTCCGCCCGGCGCCGCCCCGCTCTCGCCGGTCTCATCCTCCGTCGCCGCCGCACCAACTCTGGCCCGACCCCGCTGGCGCTTCTCTGGCCATTTCCGGCGACACCTCCGTCCGGCCATCCTCGGTTTTCGCAAAGTGCTACAGTACCCAACGAACCCTAGATCTCAGATCCACTCCTCGGGGTTGACTTTTTCCCTCTCCTCCAGTTATATTTTGCATACTTTGACATGTCACAACTCTGCATCCGTAGATCCGATTCGTGCGTGTAGCATATCAAAATGTTCGTCTCGACAAGTACATCATTTCATCTCATTGCATCATTTTCATTTCAGCTCATCTTGATACCCGAAATGCTGTTGGAAGAGGGCTATGTGAGGAATATGTCAGATCTGTTTCAGCAAATGGCCTTTTGTCATTTTTGCCATGATTTATGTGTGCATGCTATTATCCTGAGCTCTACATGTGTTTTGTTATATGCCATGCCATCTTTACAGAGGTGCTTACCATGTATTTTTGTGATCTATGTGGTGACTAGCACAAGCATGCAAAGTAGCTTACTCAATGATGCTGATTTCAGGGACTTAGAATTTCACTGAGTCCTTGCCCTGTCCTTATTTTTATGCCATATGTTCTTGTTGTTTCCTAGTGATCTGTGCCTCTTTTGAGCATGATCAGTAAGAATGATTTGTAGATAATGTTGTGCTCTATCCATCCATGTCTTTTTTGCAATTATGGAGCACCCTAGCTTGAGTCAATCGAGCTCTACTTTTACTATAAAATGTTTCTGCCAGATTGTTAACATGTTTAGCAATTTTGCCATGCTTGTTGTTGTTGATCTGTGCATGCTATGTTGTTGTTCTTCCCATGTCTAGCTTCTATGCCATGTATTATTAATGGGTGTATGCTTAGATTATTTTGCAATGCCTCGTAGTGAGTGCATCGAGCTCGTAAACATGCCTACTTGTTAATCTGTATTGCATGCTCCAGTTTTTCACTAAGTCTGAATCTGTTTATGTTTTTGCTATGTTCACATGCTTGCAATTGTATTTTCTGATCCCTTTTGGCTCATGGTCACTAAGGGACTTTTGTTATATACTTAGAGTAGCTTCATTCCATGCCTTGATTTGCCATGATATGTTCCTGTAGCATGTAGTTTTCATGTTCTAAAGATTGCTTCCTGATGATAAATTCCTGGATTGTTGTTATTTCACTAAGTCTGAAACCTGTTATCATTTGCACTTTTGCCATGCTTGTTTGAACCTGTTAGTGACTGAATTAGCCGTAGCTCAGTGTTCATCTTTTGTCAAGAATCATAAGTGGATCCCTGCCATGTATTTTGTTGCCATGTTTGAGTGCAGTAGCTTATTTATCTTCATGCATTTAGAAGGCTATTTGCTGTTTATCGCAGATCGGTGCCATATTTGTTTTGCTTGCCATTCCCAAACCGTGCACCCGATTCCGGTGATCTTTATATTGATTTAGACCGAAATCAACTCCCCTTTCCAGTGGCACTCTTGGTTTTCCAAGTTGAGGCCAGGTTCAATCATTCCTTTGCAAATCATGCATATGCATCACATACCGCATCCCGCATATCATGCCATGTTCATGTGTTGTTTGTTTACTATGTTGTGTGCTTCTTTCCGATGTTGCTTCTTCGGGTTGGGTCTGATAATGTCGCGTTTGTGAGGACCCGTTCGACTACGTCCATTTGTCTTCTTCATGGACTCGTTCTTCTTCCTTGCGGGATTTCAGGCAAGATGATCATACCCTCGAAAGCACTTCTATCTTTGCTTGCTAGTTGCTTGCTCTTTTGCTATGCCTATGCTGCGATACCTACCACTTGCTTATCATGCCTCCCATATTCCTAAGCCAAGCCTCTAACCCACCTTGTCCTAGCAAACCGTTGTTTGGCTATGTTACCGCTTTGCTCAGCCCCTCTTATAGCATTGTTAGTTGCAGGTGAAGATTGGAGTTTGTTCCTTGTTGGAACATGGATATTTTGTTGGGATATCACAATATCTCTTATTTTAATTAATGCATCTATATACTTGGTAAAGGGTGGAAGGCTCGGCCTTATGCCTAGTGTTTTGTTCCACTCTTGCCACCCTAGTTTCCGTCATATCGGTGTTATGTTCCCGGATTTTGCGTTCCTTACACGGTTGGGTTATAATGGGAACCCCTTGACAGTTCGCTTCGAATAAAACTCCTCCAGCAAGGCCCAACCTTGGTTTTACCATTTGCCACCTGGCCTTTTCTTTTCCCTTGGGAGTCGCGCTCCCGAGGGTCATCATTATTTTAAGCCCCCCGGGCCAGTGCTTCTCTGAGTGTTGGTCCAACCTGTCAGCCGTCGGTGGCCACCAGGGGCAACTCTGGGCTGGCCTACTGGAAGTTTGGACAATCTGAGTGTGCCCTGAGAACGAGATATGTGCAGCTCCTATCGGGATTTGTCGGCACATTCGGGCGACTTTGCTGGACTTGTTTTACCATTGTCGAGGATGTCTTGTAACCGGGATGCCGAGCCTGATCGGAATGTCTTGGGAGAACGAATATCCTTCGTTGACCATGAGAGCTTGTGATGGGCTAAGTTGGGACACCCCTGCAGGGATTGAACTTTTGAAAGTCATGCCCGCGGTTATGGGCAGATGGGAATTTGTTAATGTCCAGTTGTAGAAAACCGGAAGTTGATCTTAATTAAAACGCATCAACCGCGTGTGTAACCGTGATGGTCTCTTTTCGGTGGTGTCCGGGAAGTGAACACGGTGTTGGAGTAATGCTTGACGTAGGTTGTTCTAGGATCACTTCTTGATCATAGTTGTTCGTTCATTCTTTTGCCTTCTCTTCTCGCTCTCATTTGCGTATGTTAGCCACCAAATATGCTAGTCACTTGCTGCAGCTCCACCTCATACCTTTTACCTACCCATAAGCTTAAATAGTCTTGATCGCGAGGGTGTGAGATTGCTGAGTCCCCGTGACTCACAGATACTTTCAAAACCAGTTTGCAGGTGCCGATGTTACCGTGCAGTTGACGCAACTGAGCTCAAGGAGGAGCTCTATGAAGATCTTGCCCTTTGTGTTGTTTCGTTCTAGTTGATCAGTAGTGGAGCCCAGCAGGGATGATCGGGGATCTGTGTAGCATTTGGGATAGTCTTCTTTTATTTTGGTTCCGTAGTCGGACCTTGAGTGTATTTGGATGAATGTAATGTTATATTCATGTATTGTGTGAAGTGGCGATTGTAAGCCAACTATGTATCTCTTTCCCTTATGTATTACATGGGTTGTGTGAAGATTACCTCACTTGCGACATTGCTTCCAATGCGGTTATGCCTCTAAGTCGTGCTTCGACACGTGGGAGATATAGCCGCATCGAGGGCGTTACATTCCGGCAACATCGCATTTGTGAGGATCCGTTCGAATACGTCTGTTTGTCTTCTTCATGGACTCGTTCTTCTTCCTTGCGGGATTTCAGGCAAGATGACCACACCCTCAAAATCACTTTTATCTTTGCTTGCTAGTTGTTCGCTCTATCGCTCTGTCGCGCTACCTACCACTTGTTTATCAAGCCTCCCAAATTGCCATGATAGCCTCTAACCTTTTTTAACCATCCTAGCAAACCGTTGTTTGGCTAAGTTGCCGCTTTTGCTCAGCCCCTCTTATAGCGTTGCTAGTTGCAGGTGAAGTTGAAGTTTGTTCCATGTTGGAACATGGATATGTTGGGATATCACAATATCTTTTATTTAAATAATGCATCTATATACTTGGTAAAGGGTGGAAGGCTCGGCCTTATGCCTGGTGTTTTGTTCCACTCTTGTCGCCCTAGTTTCCGCCATACCGCTGTTATGTTCCTTGATTTTGCGTTCCTTACATGGTTGGGTGTTATGGGAATCCCTTGACAGTTCGCTTTGAATAAAACACCTCTAGCAAGGCCTAACCTTGGTTTTACATTTGCCTAACAACCTATTACCTTTCCCTTGGGTCGGCCAACCCGAGGGTCATCTTTATTTTAACCCCCCGGGCCAGTGCTTCTCTAAGTGTTGGTCCGAACCGAGCTGCATGCGGGGCCACCTCGGAGAAATTTGAGGGTTGGTTTTACTCGTAGCTAGTCTCATTCAGTGTTGTCCTGAGAACGAGATACGTGCGACTCCTATCGGGATTGTCGGCACATCGGGTGGCTTTGCTGGTCTTGTTTTACCATTGTCGAAATGTCTTGTAACCGGGATTCCGAGACTGATCGGGTCTTCCCGAGAGAAGGAATATCTTTCGTTGACCGTGAGACCTTGCGATGGGCTAAGTTGGGACACCCCTGCAGGGTTTGAACTTTTGAAAGCCGTGCCCGCGGTTATGTGGCAGATGGGAATTTGTTAATGTCCGGTTGTAGAGAACTTGACACTTGACTTAATTAAAATGCATCAACCGCGTGTGTAGCCGTGATGGTCTCTTTTCGGCAGTGTCCAAGAAGTGAACACAGTTCTTGTGTTATGCTTGAACGTAAGTAGTTTCAGGATCACTTCTTGATCACTTCTAGCTTCTTGACTGTTGCGTTGCTTCTCTTCTCGCTCTTATTTGCGTATGTTAGCCACCATATATGCTTAGTGCTTGCTGCAACTCCACCTCACTACCTTCTCCTACCCATAAGCTTAAATAGTCTTGATCGCGTGGGTGTGAGATTGCTGAGTCCTCGTGACTCACGGATACTTCCAAGCAGTTCCAGGTGCCGATGATACCAGTGCAGGTGACGCACCCAGCTCAAGTGGGAGCTCGATGAAGATCTTGGTCGTTGTTTTGTTTTGTTTCCTTTTGATCAGTAGTGGAGCCCAATTGGGACGACCGGGGATCTGGCATTTGGGGTTGTCTTCTTTTATTTTTGTTCCGTAGTCGGACCTTGTTTGTATTCTGGATAATGTATGTTTAACTTGTTATTTATGTGAAGTGGCGATTGTAAGCCAACTCTTTATGCCATTCTTATTTAGTACTGGGATTGTGTGAAGATTACCCCACTTGTGACTAAACTACCATGCGGTTATGCCTCTAAGTCGTGCCTCGACACGTGATAGATATAGCCGCATCGTGGGTGTACCAGTTATTTAACAAGTTCAACTAAAATTAATTAATTAAACTACGCAAGGTACCGGGCACTAACCTCGTGGGCATGGCCTCTGAGGCCACTGGCACCTCCGTCAGCAGCGTCAGCGTTGTTGTTGTCGTCGACCTTCCAGCGGCGAACGGCCTCCCAGGGATCACGGCAGCCCTGATCGGCCGCCGATGCGTTCTTACGATGAAGCCTCTCCGCCTCATGCTGCCAATCAAAAACATCCGGCTAGCAGCGACAGTCGGGTGTGGACTCCGGCCCACGTCGCCTGCCATTGCTCTTGCCAGCAAGGACACGAGTTGCACGCTTGAATCCAGCGTCGGTGGCAGGCGAACTTCTGCGCGGTGGTCCTGAACCGATCCTCAGCCCAAGCCAACAAGACGTCCGGGTTTGCGTGCACCCAATCCAGCGCCATGTTCTATGTCACGAAGGCCGAACGACGCTCCACATTCCGCCGCTCGAAGTGCTCCTCCTGGGATGCCACCTTGTTGGCTACCGTCCTAGCGCTCAAGGAGGAGGTGCCGCCGTTTCGTCCGAGGTAGTAGAGGAGGCGGCAGCGTGCATTAGCGATCACTGGAGCAGGCGCCTGCTCCTTTACGGCAACCGCACACCATCAATCACTTTCTTTACTGACCATTCGATCAATATCCAACGGCCTCAACCACGTTGCGGCATGTTCATCTTCTTCTCCCCATCTTCTTCCTCCCGGACGACATTTCCTCCTCCCCACGGCCTACTCCACCCCATCCGCTTGCCTCCACCCCCATGGTCGACGGGCGGTACCGTGCACCACCTCGCCACCCCGCCCTGCCCTCAACCTCCCCCACCGCCGTTGCTAGCCGCCGTCCCGACCATCCCTCTAAGCCTCGCACCACCTGTGAAAAACTCATAGTTTTAATTAGCCGTGCCGCTAAATGATCGCCTTCACAAATAGCTCGCTATAGCGCCCGCTATAGCTGATTTGAAGGCCCGCCGCTATTTAAACCATTGGAAAAACTCCAACAATCCCATGCACGGATGCACCTCCACCACTAAGATAGTTAATGGGGTTGTGACTTCTCCTTAAAAAAGATAATGAGGCTATGATTTCCTCCTAAGATAGATAATGGGGCTGGTTCTTCTCCGGCGAGGTCCGGCCTCCCCATCTCATGCGCTCCGGAAAAAGGAAAAAGTGACTGACGCAACAAAAAAATTCTGTACCTAAAAAATAGCAAAACCGCTAAAAGAAATGTTACAACCAAGGAACACGAATTTGCATCAAAAAGGAGAAAAAAAGGAAGAAGAAACTTAAGGGCGAGAGAGAGGAATATTGCAAGAGTCAAGAGAGAGAAATTGAGGGCGGCATCGCCGCATCGATCGGTTTTCTAGTAAGTACGTGTCTTCCAGACTTCGCCGCGGGTAGGGAGGGAATCATGCGCGTCCAGCCGTCCACGGACGAAACAAGCGAGACTCCCCGCGCTTTCCGCCGCCCGCGGCAGCAAGAAGACGAGTGAAGTGAAGTGGGGCTGCTTGAGTGCTTGACTTGCTCCTCAGTCGTCTCCCCTCGAGCTCTCACCTACCAAATCCGTCGAAACACGCTTGGTGGAGAGCGAAACAATTATCCGTAAATCCTCCACGTCGCGCTCTACATCTCAACGGCCGCCCATAAAACCCAGCGGTGGCGTGAGCTGAACGGCGCCGATCCATTTTCTTCCTCTTCGACAGGAGAAGCCCATTTCCCCCTTCCTGTTCCTCCCGCCGCTCCTATCGTGCAAGAACTTGGTACCACAGAGTGAGAGAGAGAGAGGAACGATTCGTTGATGCCATGGAGCCGCCCAAGAGGCAGCTGGCCCTGACGGGAGCCGGCGCAGGCCGGGAGGAGGCGAAGCGCCTGCGCGTCGGGGTCGCCAACCCCAGCGCCGCCGGCTGGCAGGCGCCGACATCGCCGGCGTCGCCGGGGACGCGGCTCATGCGGCGGACCGTGCTCGTCGTGCTCTTTCTACTGCGAATGTGCGTGGCTCGATCCCCAACTGCCCGCTCGATATATATTTCTTCTCTATCCATCGGGTGCACGTCGAGCTCCGTTTCTTGATTTCTAACTCTTCTGTCCCCGCGATTCTGTGCGTGCAGGAGCGACGCGATCACGGTGACGGAAAGCATCTCCCAGATTGGTCGCATGGTGAGCGCGCGCGCCTGCGTGTGTGCACGAGCATTCGTTTTTCCTGGAATTTGCCAGTGGGATTTATGTATTATTGCCTGTGGATTTGTTCTGCGTATTCATTTCGTTTGTCTCTTTTGTGCTTGTATAGGTTCAGAGGAAGATGGAAGGGTTTCAAAAGGTTCAGGCTCTTATGATGCGGTAAGGATCATTTCTCTGTTATGCTCTTGTGTTCAAATTTTGTTTCAAAAGATATGGCAGCCGTAATTATGGACTTCTTTTCACGCGTTTGGTAGCATTCAGGCTTTAGCAATACAAATATCACTTAAAAGGTGAATTTTTGAAAAAGTTTCGTACATACAATACTTTTTTGAAATATGTCCAACCATCTATAAAGAAAGTTCTCATGCTTCACAGATAACATTCTCGCAATTGTTCTTATAAAAAGTTGATGGCACATGTAATATTGCATTGACAACTAAAAAAGTTCATGGCACATGTAATTTTCCAAGGCCTTAGGAATAACTTGCAAATAGAGATAATTCCCGCAAAAAAAAACTTGCAAGTAGAGATAAATATTAAGACGGTTCATTATTTTTAGAATAATCAAGGGTGTACATTGGAGACCTTGTCAATACCTAAAAGGGCATAAAAAGTGAACAAGTAACTTTTTTTTTAGAACAGTGAACAAGTAACTCATGAGGTATAGTTGTGTCCTTTTGTGTCTTGATGTATTTCCATGATTTCTTCAACTTGCCATACTTCTTCCCTCAATGAAAGTATGCAAGCTCCGCTTGTTTTGTTTTTATTTACTTTTGAGATAAACAAAAGGCTTACCCGTGCTTCTCTTTCTATTTTTGTTATCTTTGGTCTTAGCCAATTGGAAAATTTCGAGGAGAAGATGGAGGCCAAATTGGAAAATTTAGAGGAGAAGCTGGAGGGCAAATTGGGAAATTTAGAAGAGAAGATGGAGAGCAAGAGCCAGGAAGTGGTTAGATTCATATTCTTTAAATTAACTTCTTTACATGTTCATCCTTATTTGATACTAGTATATAGTATATATGCTGCTCACAGTTTTTTTTTTTGAGGGTATGCTCACAGTGTATTTGTCATGTAAAAATTGCAGGAGTTGGCACGTTTTCATTCCAATAGACACGCTGATAAACACCCAAGGTAACAGATTTGCAGTTGCACCTGCTTGATAGTTTCTTCCGTCGTACTTAATTCATGCTGAAATGTTAAATATCCATTATCTGGCTTTTTGTTGAGTTGTCATTCTATATACCTAAATATTTGATCCCTACTAACTCTAATTCTATTAACATGCAACTACGCCAACTCACCGATCATCATGCATGGAAAAAGACCCACCTTAACATACACCATGCATGCTATCCATATGTAATAAAAAAATTGAAAAGGAGGAAGACCCCCGGGCTCTCTGCTTCTGGGCGATGCATGCAACGACTTTATTAATTATTCACAAAAGACCTTATAAAGAAATACAACAGTAAGTCTGAAGCCACCGTCTAGGGCTCTAGGCAACACCTATCGTTACTCCTATCTAGTTGATGAAGGGATGCTGATAGTCAGGGTCTAATACTACAGACCTCGCAGCCAAGCCTAATACCTAAGACCTGAGACCCCAACCTAGCCACTTGTCGGGTCTGGGGCACACACTGTTCCAGTGCGCTCTCAGAGGCCGCAGTCGCCAACTGCCACCGCTCCATCTTCAGAGTTGTACTGACGCATCAACCTTGCTCGATCTAGCTATCGTCGACGCCACCACGGCGCCCAACGACACCGCCTCCCTGCGCGAAACAGCTGAGCACGTTGCAGTCGCCACTGATACACCTCAGCACCATGCTGCCAAGTACCACCAGCCGACACAACTTGAAGTCTTTGGAAGATCTGTCGTGCGTAGCACCTACCGACCAGGCATGACAAAGCGTAGCACCTGTCGGTCAGGCATGACTTGACATCTTCACCGAAGCTCCGTGCAACCGCTCCACCTCCTGCCTCTGTCTTCCAGCGCTGCTCCACAAACGATGCTCCCAAGAGAGAAACAACACCGTAGTGTCACCATCGTCCGATCTGGAACACCAGATCCTAGAGTTTCCCTCGGAGCAGCACGAGTGGGTCGACAGTAGTTACACGACGATGCCTCCATCAAGGTAACGGCGTAGAACGCCGCCATCACCTATCGTCTGCTCGGTTTTCACCTACAACCATGTCTCCCGAAGTCGCAGCTGGGACTAGATGATGGATCTCGAGATCCGATCACCAAGCCTCTGGCCGGCCACCTCCGACGAAGAAGATGACCGCCACCACTGGCCAGCGAGACGACGCGAGGCGAAGTAGGGCGCTGCCAGCGTGCGTCCTGGCCAGCACCACCGGCGCTAGGCCCGTCCGGGACCACGTCCCATGGCCGAGAGCAGCGGCAAGCGCTGCCACGACGGGGACGCAGACCCGAAGCCCATAACCGGCCCACCCACACACCGCCACGTGGCCACCACCAAGCACCGTTCAGGGGTAGCCCCGCCGCCGTGAGGGACGCCGCCCCACGGGCAGCAGGCGCCAGCAACAGGCAAACCACCACCGCGCACCACCGGCCGCCGCGAGATCTGCGTGGCGCAATGGCGAAACGACGAGGATGCCCCGCTGCCACCTTCCCTGGGGATCACGCGGGCTTCGTTGGTGTCCCCTCCGGCGGCGGCGAAGCGGGGAAGGAGTGGGGAGGGGAGGCCGGCGGCGTGGTTAGGGTTTCCCCGTGCGCCAGAGGGCGACGCGCGCGCGGGGTGGGGGTCGAGAATGTAGTCGATGCAAATTAGAAAATGGATCCATATTTAATAAACAGCATTCTACAATGTACAATAATCAAAATACAATTAATTATATATATTTTTTAGTTTCAGTTCTCGCATTGTCACATAGCAGTACCTATCCGATGTTGCTCCACAGCAACAAAGTAGTATGTGGGTGTTAAATTCAAAAATGCCAACTGAACAACAACTACATCACAATGTCATTCATGTTCCTGTTTCAGATCAGAACCATATCAGGAGGGTGCCACTTTGAGTGAACCGAATGCCAACATTCGCCTGCGTTTCCTGGATGGCCTGAAGACTCCAATTTACACAGACAAGATTATAGCATCTGAGAGCAATGCGGCTATCAGGATTGGCGTCTTTGATGGTGACAAAATGATCAATGAAGGCCCGCTTTCCAAGGCGAAAGTTGAGATCCTGGTTCTCCGTGGCGACTTCTGCAGTGACGGTCAGGAGAGTTGGACTGAAGAGGAGTTCAACAGCCACATAGCGCAAGGCCGGCACAGGCAAGGGTCAGTGCTGGGGGGCGATTGCAGTGCGTGGTTGAACAATGGGGAGGCATCATTGGGAAAAATCCGCTTCAGAGAAGGATCATCCAGGACTCCCAGTAGGAAGTTCATCGTCGGAGGAAGAGTATGCACGAACAGGAAGATCGGTGGTATTCGAGTCCAGGAAGCTGTCATGGAGCCGGTCACTGTGCTGGATCGTAGAAATGAAGGTAAAAGTATATCTGTCAGGTTTCCTTTTGTTGCTAGTCAGCATGTTCTTTGTTTCCATTGGACTCACATTACAGTTTCCTTTTTAATCATTGTTTGCTTCAGCAAATGAGAAGAGGCACCCTCCAAGATTGGACGATGAAGTCTATCGCCTGGAAGAAATCTCCAAAGATGGAATTTACCACAGGAGGCTTAAGGATGCTCAGATATTCAAAGTTGAGGACTTCCTTAAGGCTTTGAATAAAGATGCAGACGAGCTCCGTGAAATGGTATAAAATCTCCCATATGATTTTTTTTCTCATTCTTTTCATTAGTTGTGCTATTTTCTCGCGGTGAATAATGTTGTCGTTGTGATTTCTTGACATACAGGTCCTCCAGATCAAGAAGCGCAGTAACGCTTGGGAAAGAATGGTTAAGCATGCCAGGGAATGCTGCCTCGCAGACAGGCCCGAGCTCAAAGCATATCACAGTGTAGATGGGAATGTAGTGATCTTCTTCAATTGCGTGCATGATCTTGTTGGAGCAATTTTTTATGGTGTTTACATTTCACGGGACAATTTTGATCCGGCTAAGAAGGTACATTCTCAACATAATCATCTAATATTTGGACCATATGTGGATGTCAAACAAGTTGAAGATATCATTTTCTCATCGCAGGCTCAAGCGTATGAGTTGAAAGAGTGTGCGCGCGGTCAGTTGGACATCCTTCCGTTTGACTATGTGATGAATGGCAATCTTCCTGAACAAGTTCCCTCTAGCACACATTCTACTCTGGATGCAGCATTCATTCTTGGGCCGGATGCCGCGCTTCAACGTTAGATACACGTTTTCTTACCCTTCCATGTCTTAAAATTTCTGACTATGCGATGGCCTGAACTATGGAGCTTAAATTGGTCTTTTTGAGGAACTGCAGCAAATGAAAACCAGTTGCAGTACAGGATCAACAATATCACTGAACCATCTCACCAGAATGAGTATATTCATGGTGATCAGAGCACAGTTAACACACATTATTACCAAGGTACATAGTTGTTGCTGCTTGTTCCCCTCTTATCTCTTTATCCTCTGTTTCCTCATGGACTCCTTGCAGTTTCAGTGACTTATGCTCATTTTGGCGTTTTTTTAGGAGAAAGTATTCTACCAGTTGGTCAGCAGCAACCTACAATTTTCACTGGTGAATTGCTACACTGGCCCTATGAAAGTGAGCAATCGGTATCTGCATGAACCATGAACAAACCTGATAGATGTCTCACATTTTACTCTCATACTTCCAGGATCAGGTCAAGTGAACATCCATAGCCAGATGCAAGCTCCCATGTCCATGGATGGCGGAAGTGTCATGCAGGCATCAACCTCTGTTCAGCACAACCTTCTGTCACAACAATTTGCTCCTACTCAAGTCCAAGAAAGTATGCATGGGATCCATTACTCTGAGAATCCACCTAACCATGCCGTTGGACCATCGACATGGCACGATGATATTATCCCTGCACGGGAGCCTAGTGCCAATCTATTTCCCGGACCGGATTATGGGAACTTCTAGCAAGCGAGCACTTTCCACAATGCAGTTTAGGGCGTGTACCATCATGGTTTGTGTGTTGTGTGTCACCACAACTTAGGTGTCAGGTTGTGATATACAGTAGTACTTGTTATTTTCAGTATCAGGCATTGTAGACTGTATGTTTGGACACAAAATTGCTTGCCCCCATTCTTTCCTGTTAGATGTTTCAACATTGTACAATGATGTCGTGTGGGATCTAAGGGTGTGTTGTAACTTAGGCAAAACATTTTGTTTTGTGCGCGCCCACTGATGTTTAATTGATGTTTATATGTTTTGGAATGTTTACGACTATAAACTGCCAGACTGATATTGTTGAGTAAGAGAAAACTCAGAACGTAAAATTTTCTCACATGGTACTGTAAAATTTATTTCACCACCTTTTTGCATTGCAGCATACCCCCTCCGCTCCCAAAAGAAATCATATAAACTTTGTCTCAATTCAAAGAGTGCAAAGTTTAACCTGTACGCATCTCCTCTCCTGAAATCTCAGGTGGCTAGGGTTTTCCGTTCGTGCAGCCGCCACCAACAGTTCCCCTCGCCTCTGGGTGCCTTCAGGCACCGGCGAGGTGGGGGAACCCCCCTTTGGAGTGGAGTTTGGGTCTCCCTAGCCCAACCTACGGTTCAATCTAGGTGTGTGGTCGATGGTGGCGAGACGATGTCACGCTTGCCAGGAGGCTCCACCCGCAGAAAAACAAAGGAGACGGGACGACCCCAACTGTCAGTGAGTGACCTCGAGGCCTGCCGCCTGTTCTATGTACCTGGGCTGTGGAGTGAGCGTGTGTTCGGCCGAGACGATGCCTGCGTGCTCGTGGCGCGGTTAAGTGGGTAGGCAACCTGTTGTAGTTATCGAAAAAGGCTTTTGCCCTGCTTTATAAATAAAGCAAACCGTCAAGAACACACCACGGACTACCCCAGAACACATACCCAAGTCACACAACAGGAAATACAAAGGTCTTGCTGAGGGCACAGCTCAACAAGCCCAAATAAAAAGCATAAAAAAGGGAGCCGGAGAACATGTCCGGCGTCTAGTCTGGCTCTGGAGATGGCGGAGGGAGCGGCGGCGACAGTCGGACGGCCATCGAGCGAAGGTCGGCGATGAAGACGGAGATGGCGTCCCGGTCATGTGGACGGCTAAGCGGCCGCCAAAGCTGCAAGGAATCAGACAGTTTGAAGAGAGCATTAGTAGCCCGTCGAAGAGGAATGCGCTGGATCACAAGTTTATTGCGGATCGTACAGAGGGTCCAAGCGAGGGCCCCAATCTCAAGCCACCTAATGTGGCGAGAGGGCAGTGGGGAGTTCTGGAGTTCGGCGAATAGGTCGGGGAAGTTGGTGTGGCACCAATTACCACCCACCACCTCTCTAAAGCAGCTCCACACGAATTGAGCGGACACACAAGAGAAGAAGATGTGATTCAAGTCTTCGGGGATACCACAGAGCGGGCAAAGGCCGGTACCAGGGCCATTGTGCTTGCGAACCTCCACCCCAGACGGGGTCCGTCCGCGGATCCATTGCCACATGAAGATCCGGATTTTCAATGGCAGGCGGATGGACCACACTGCCGTAAGGGGGGGGGGTGGAGGGGGCAATGGCCTGGTAGAGGGACTTGGTGGAGAATTGGCCTGACGACTCAAGACGCCACCGAACCTAATCCGGGCCAGCATCCACTACCGGCTCGTGGAGAGCAACGCAATCAAGCAGCTCCTGCCAGGCGGCGGATTTCGGAGGCCCAAATGGCCTCCGGAATGCGAGGCGCCCTAAGTCAATAAGGGCCCTCTCTACTGAGATCGAAGGGTCGACGGCGATGGAGAAGAGGTCGAGGAGGCATGCAGCAAAGGGGGAGTCTCCTGCCCACCGGTGAAACCAGAACAAAGTCGCAGCTCCCGATCCAACCGAGATGTAAGTCCCAATGCGGAGGACAGGGAGCAGTTGGATGACCGACTGCCAGAACTAGGAACCGCCTGACCTCTGACAGAAGGCTAGGAGTTGCCCACGCAGGTACTTGTTCCGGATGATGTCTAACCAAAGGTCGCCGTGCCCTTGCAAAATGCGCCAGAGCCATCGGGATAAGAGGGCAATATTCATGCGCTTGGAGCACATGATGCTGAGGCCTCCTTGTTCCTGAGGCTTGCAAATGTCTGGCCAGCTAACCATATGGCATTTCTGCTTAATGTTATCGCCTGCCCAATAGAAGCGAGACTGGACTTTGGCGATCTAATGGTGTAGAGTCTCGTGAAGGTTGTAGAAGCTCATGAGGAACAAGTAGAGGCTGGAGAGGGAGGAGTTGATGAGAATCGTCCGAGCCGCCTTCGACAGCCACCTGCCCTGCCATGGCTCAATGCGCGTTCGCAGCTTGGCCACGGTTGGCCGCAAGTCAGCGACGGTAAGCCTAGAGTCACTAATGGGCGTTCCCAAGTATGTCATGGGGAAGGAGCCCGAGCGGCAATTGAGCCGATTGGCAATGTCCAGGCACTCTGCCGGAGAGTAGCCCATCACCATCACCTCACTTTTTTCGAAGTTGATCTTCATGCCAGACATTTGTTGGAAGCAGAGAAAGAACTTAAGATTAGAGATGTCCGCCTCTGAGCCTTCGACCATAATGATGGTGTCGTCGGCGTACTGGAGAAGGGAGATCCCGGAGCCACCGGCCAGGTGGGGAGTGATCCCCACGAATATGGCCCGCAACCTTAGCCTTGTCCAGGATGGCGGAAAGCGCGTCCACCACCATATTGAACAAGAATGGGGAGAAGGGGTCGCCTTGTCTAACCCCACAGAGAGTGGGGAAGTAAGGACCAATCTCCCCATTGTAAGTGCATCTAGTGCCCCTTAGTGATTTTGGTGTATTGAAGACTTATAGGTTAAGGGACTAATACGTGTGTGAGTGTACACGGGTCTATAAGTCTATGAGGAGTTTGATATTTACAGGAAAAGTCGACCCCTAAAAATGAATATCTTCGACTGAAGATTTTGGTATTTCTGAAGACTTTCATGAAGACTTTGAAAGTGAAGAAATTGGTGTGTCCGTGAAGACTTGATATTCATGCGAGAAATATGAAGCTTGAAGACTTTTGTTTTCATAGTTTTGTTTTTCTCTTTCTTGAGTCATAGGAAACACCGTACTGTTAAAGGGGGTCGAGGAAATACTAAGGAAAATTTTCCATGTGATGCTCAACTCAAATCCTACACCTACCAATCCCTTCGGGTGAAGCCATTGGAAATCTCATACAGTTCAGTCAATTTCGTCAGTGACAGAGACGAAGTTCTTCTGGTCTCTGAGGAATTTGTCCTGACTGAGGAGTTAGGAATTCGCCAGTGCGGATTGCCTACACAGTGAGGAACATGATAGCCCTGAGGATTTTGCTACTCAAAATTCTGACCGTTGCTGTGCTATGCGCCAGCTGTCCCAAAATATCTATCCACCTAACGGTCATATCATTGAAGGGCATTTATGTCTTATCATGTCGGGCTGCTCCCTAGGCTATAAATAGCCGCCCCCTACAACCACTAGCTGGTTGGCTGCTCCGAGAGAAACTGACACTTGTCATTTGAGAGCAACCCATCCTCCGAGGACTTTGAGCGAAAATCATCAAATGAGGAAAAACCAAAAACCCCAAACCCAAACACCTACAAACCCCAAGTGATTGAGCATCACTGAAGAGATTGATCCTGAGTGGATCCGACACTTGTTACCTTTGAAGACTGTGCGTCATGGGTCTAGAGCATCCAAGAGGAATAGTAGATCGCCGAGTGACCAAGTTTGTGAAGGTTTGGAAGTCGCCTGAAGACTTACCACGAGTGATTGCACGAGGTCTGTGTGACCTTAGTTCAAGGAGAATACGGTGAGGACTGGGTGTAACGCCCCGAGACCGATGTGCCAGGTGTCTTCCTGTTTTTTGATGTTGTTGGCTTGTCATTTGCTTGCGTGTTGCATCTTATCATGTCATCATGTGCATTGCATCATCATGTTTTCAAAACTTGCATTCGTCCAGGTTCTCCGAGTTCTCTCCGTTTTCCGTTCCGAGCAGACACACTTGCACGCGCCCGCGGCATGTCCGAAATAGTGTTTTATAAGTGACCGGAAAATGTTCTCGGAATGGGTTGAAAGTTGGCGTGCGGTCTTATTATAGTGTAGATAGACCGCCTGTCAAGTTTCATCGCATTCGGAGTTCGTTTGATAGCCCAACCGTTAAACTATAGCGGCATTATAGTCGGTCTAACGTCGGACGTTTTCGGTCTCCGGAAACAGATGCCGGGCCCTCTCTCTCTCTCTCTCTCTCTCTCTCTCTCTCTCTCTCTTCTCCCCCTCGCAGTCTCGCCAAAGCCCACGTAGTCCATCCTCCTTCCCCTCTTCGCTTTCGGAGTTGTCCGATGCGACCACACGGTCCGAAACCCTCTCTGCTCAGTGCATCAAACCTCCTCGCGCGCATCCGAAAATTGTCCCGGACCCGACCCGGGCAGTCGTCACCGTTGGATCCGGATCATCCCCAAACGTCTACAAAACGTCACCGTTTTCTTATTTGGACTTCCTAGCTATTTTATTCGCGATCGTTCGATTGCGATCGGAGGGACGATATACCCCTAAGTCATCCCACCTACTATATATATAGTCTATCCCTAGTCCATTTTGGACAACCCTAATTTTTAGGGATCCTCCCAGCCGTCGCCGCCGCACTCATTTCCCACCTCGGGATCCTCTCATTCCCCCTGCACCAACCACCAACCACCAAACCGATCCAATCCATCCCCGACCAACCTCTCCGGCGTCTGCTCGATCCACCCCTTCAGCCGCAGCCACCCGAGCTCGTCTTCTCGCGTCATGACCGCCGACCAAGCCCAGCAGCAGCTCCTCGCGCATCCCTGCTCCTCGACATCCTCTGCTAGCAGCCGCCTCCCCTCCCGACTCCCGAGCGGGTCCAGCACCAAAGGAGAGCAGCTCCTCGAGCCTTCGATCCAGCGAGCAGGTGCCGAGAGCCAACTCACCCCGCCCCCGTCAGCTCGCCGTACGGTCTCTGGAGACCTCGTCGCCGGCAAGCCTCGCCGGAGAACCTCCCAGGCCGGATCCCGCCGCCCTGCTCTGTTTTTCCTGGCCATCTCCTTCTCCTCCTTCCTCTAACCTCTCTCTATCTCCAGCCTTGTATAGGGACCCCCATGGCCACCGGATCTGGGTGCCCCGCCGTCGTCCTGCCCGTTTTCGGCCTCCCCTGCCGCTACCTCGCCCGGATCAGGCGGATCTGGTGAGCTGTTCGCCGCCGCAGTCCGCATCGGCTGCCTGCTCGTTCCTCGCTTCAGGGACGAGCCGAGCGCTGCCCCGTTGACCGCCCTTTTCCTTCGCCTACGTGAACCGCGACCACGCCTGGGCCGCATCTCACGCAAGGCCCAGCCGCGCCCCTTCAACCATCCAGTCCACCAGATCCGGTCCACCTCACCACCGAACGGGCCGAGGCCCATGGTGAGGCCAGCTGCGTGCCTAAGCCGGCCTGCCCGTGAGGCCGCCGCCAACCTCCCTCACTAACTGGGCTTGGCCCATGGTGAGCACCCAGTCCGCCCAGTTTCAGCCGGCTGTGTTTTTTTTTCAGATCTGGGAATTTGTCTATTATTCCAGAGATGACTGTTTTACAGAAAAGTCCCTGTTCTTCATGCATTTAATAGCTCACCAACCATGCATCAAATGTAAAAACTCAATATATGAAAGTTGCTTAGAATTTTGTCTAGTTTAATAATTTGCCACTTTCATCTATGTTTAAAATGTTTAAAATGCTGTTTGGTTAAATTTGCTCCTATGCCATGTTAAAATGATTTAATTCATAACTAAATAACCGTAACTCCGAATTTAATAAACTTTATATGTAAATGGGGTAGAAAAATGCCTAGTTTAACATGGTGACTTTACTTTGCATGTTTAACAACTCTAAAATATTGTTTAGGGCAGAACAGTACCGAATCTATAATATGCTCATGAGGAGTTTTCCAGAATTGTGTTCGTTGCTTCCGGCCTCATTTAAACTTGCCTAGATAGGTAGTTTTCTTTGCTTCACCCTCTTGCCATGTTTAACAACATTTAATATTGTTGGGTACATAAACGAGATCGAACTAAATAACTTAAATGTGGTGTTTCGTCAATATGCAATGGAGTTGCATATTGAGCTCCACTTAATTTGTAGGGTTGTTTGTTCACTTTGCCATGCCATGCCTCATTAAACCGGACATGCATCATACTTGTTTGCGCATCGTGCCATGTTCATGTGTTGGTTGTTTACTATGTTGTGTGCTTCTTTCCGGTGTTGCTTCTTCGGGTTGGTTCCGAGAACGTCGCTTTTGTGAGGACCCGTTCGACTACGTCCGTGTGTCTTCTTCATGGACTCGTTCTTCTTCCTTGTGGGATTTCAGGCAAGATGACCATACCCTCGAAATCACTTCTATCTTTGCTTGCTAGTTACTCGCTCTTTTGCTATGCCTATGCTGCGATACCTACCACTTGCTTATCATGCCTCCCATATTGTTGAACCAAGCCTCTAACCCACCTTGTCCTAGCAAACCGTTGCTTGGCTATGTTACCGCTTTGCTGAGCCCCTCTTATAGCGTTGTTAGTTGCTGGTGAAGATTGAAGTTTGTTCCTTGTTGGAACATGGAGATGTTGTTCCTTGTTGGAACATGTTTACTTGGTGGGATATCACAATATCTCTTATTTAATTAATGCATCTATATACTTGGTAAAGGGTGGAAGGCTCGGCCTTATGCCTGGTGTTTTGTTCCACTCTTTCCGCCCTAGTTTCCATCATATCGGTGTTATGTTCCCAGATTTTGCGTTCCTTACGTGGTTGGGCTATAATGGGAACCCCTTGACATTTCGCCTTGAATAAAACTCCTCCAGCAATGCCCAACATTGGTTTTACCATTAGCCACCTAGCCTTTTCTTTCCCTTGGGTTCTGCAGACTCAAGGGTCATCATTATTTTACCCCCCCGGGCCAGTGCTCTTCTGAGTGTTGGTCCAAACTAGAGTCCTGTGCAGCGCCCCCTCGGGGAAACTCGAGGTTTGGTTTTAGCTGTATGGAGCGCTCATCTGAGTGTGCCCTGAGAACGAGATATGTGCAGCTCCTATCAGGATTTGTCGGCACATTCGGGCGGTGTTGCTGGATTTGTTTTAACTTGTCGAAGTTGTCTTGTAGAACCGGGATACCGAGTCTGATCGGAATGCCTCGGGAGAAGGTATATCCTTCGTTCACCGTGAGAGCTTGTAATGGGCTATGTTGGGACACCCCTGCAAGGATTTGAACTTTCGAAAGCCGTGCCCGCGGTTATGGGCAGATGGGAATTTGTTAATGTCCGGTTGTAGAAAACCTGAAGTTGGCCTTAATTAAAATACATCAACCGCGTGTGTAACCGTGATGGTCTCTTCTCGGCGGAGTCCAGGAAGTGAACACGGTGTTGGAGTAATGCTTGACGTAGGTTGTTCTAGGATCACTTCTTGATCATAGTTTTATCGACCGTGCCTTGCCTTCTCTTCTCGCTCTCATTTGCATATGTTTAGCCACCAGATATGCTAGTCGCTTGCTGCAGCTCCACCTCATACCTTTTACCCTTCCTATAAGCTTAAATAGTCTTGATCGCGAGGGTGTGAGATTGCTGAGTCCCCGTGACTCACAGATACTTCCAAAACCAGCTTGCAGGTGCCGTTGAATCATGCAGATGACGCAACCAAGCTCAAGGAGGAGCTCGATGAAGATTTTGTCCATTGTGTTGTTTCATTCCTGTTGATCAGTAGTGGAGCCCAGTTGGGGTCGATCGGGGATCTGTGTAGCATTTGGGGTAGTCTTCTTTTATTTTGGTTCCATAGTCAGACCTTGATTGTATCTGGATGATGTAATGCTTTATTCATGTATTATGTGAAGTGGCGATTGTAAGCCAACTATGTATCTCTTTCCCTTATGTATTACATGGGTTGTGTGAAGATTACCTCACTTGCGACATTGCTTTCAATGCGGTTATGCCTCTAAGTCATGCTTCGACACGTGGTAGATATAGCCGCATCGAGGGCGTGACAAGTTGGTATCAGAGCCTTCCCCGACCTTAGGAGCCCATTGCTTGATCGAATTAGCGGACAAGTTGAGTCTAGAAAAATGTTTTGAGTCATTTAGGAATTATATATCGGAGAGTTTAGGAATTCTTTTTACTCCCCAGTCCCTTCGTCACTCTGGTAAGGCATCCTGACGTAGAGTTTTGACTCTTCTCTTCTCAAATCTCACTAAATTTTTTTTAGGATCACGCAGGTATCTTGGAATCATTCCGATCGATTTGTGACGAGAACATTGTTCTTGGTGCCTCCTGTCATTTAGGGGTTGTGGCAGTGTCCCGGGGAGTTGAGCTCCGAGGTGTTGTCGTCACAATTTTATCGTTGCAGTTCTGGAATACCTGAGATTAGTTTCGCCGACATCAAAAATCTCTTTTATGCAGTTGTTGGTGAGATAACCTCGACGCCACCCAGTACTGGGGCGGGAGTTCGGGAGTATTGCCATAACTCATATAACGGATGCTTTTCGAAGGTTGAGGTAGATGATTTCCGAAGGTTTCTCGGTTATGTGTTGAAGGATGGATACAGCTGGATGTAGGATTTGCTAGATTTGGGTGAGATATTATGCTTCCCCTGTATCCCCAACACCTGATTGCATAACCGGAAAATTTCGGGAGTTTATAAGTGGGAATTCAAGTAGCTCTTAGGATATCTTTCCGATAGATGTATGATATGAAATTGGGGTTTGACGTCTAGTGGTCCGCCTATCCACGGTTGGTTTTACAGTGGTCTCGTTGTGTCTTAAAGAGTCCTTGGCTATGCCGACTCGGGGACGCTTCGTATGTCATGTGCACTGCCTTGTACATGATGGTGCTGTACGATCGAGCCTGTGTAGGCTCCACCACGAAAACTTCGGACGAAATCTCTATCATATGTTTCTTCCGGCTTATTCTGCAAGCCAATCCTTTGTTTTGTTTTGAGTTGTGGTATTCGAGTTGCTTCGATGTCAAGTGTTGACTCCATACCTTTCCTAAATGGTGATCTCATACTGCTTTGTGAATACTAATCCTTCTCGATCATCGAGTTTGTCATTTCAATTTCTTGTCAACCGGTGTGCTTCTCTTCAAGTGCATCCGATCATTTCAACATCTGCAAGATCAATTCAAGCTCTCTCAACGGTGTTTGTTTCATCCTTCCCAAGGTGCCTTTGTTTTCCCACCCTCCCACCCTTGGTTCTTCAAGGACTCGGATTTCTTTATCGAGTATCCATCTTATTGATGTGAAGTCTCTCCATTCTTTCCCGTCAATGTTCTTATCCGTTGATTCTCAGGAAGATGCTAACGAAGCTTCAAGTTCGTCTCTCATCACTCATATTCTTCTCCGGTGGATTCAATTCAAGCTTTCGGTGTTGATCATATTTGTTTCCTTATTTCAAATGCCTTCTCATACCGGTGCCCCTCTTAATCATTCACCTCGCGCTATTCTGTTGTTCCGGAGTGCTCTAGATATCTCGGAGATTCGTGTTTTCACTCTGCATTCGTTCAAGATCTTTCGAGGATGTTCCCTCATTCAAGCCATTTATTTCAACCGGTGGAATCTCTCTTTTCAAGCAATCATTCCAATGATGTATCTTTTCAGTGGGCCCTAACCCACAGGTCTTTTCCCAGGATCTTACCTGACTCTTCCTATTTTCCTGGAGCTATCCTCAAATTTCTTTTTGAAGTTTGACGTAAGAATGAATTGTCATTAGTCAAATGTCTTTCTCCAAGATCTTTCATTTCTTTTCATCGTTGGTTCAACCTTTAAAATCGTCATTCCGGAGTACCTCAATAATTCTTGGTGGTGTTTCTCATCGTCATTCTCTGCATTTGAAGACCAAAGAAGAGTTTTTCCTCCATTTCTTGCTCCATTCTCCTCAAGATTCGTGGTTCTAGCTTCTTGCCATCCCCTCATAATTATTTTGATTATGAGAATTATTTTCACCCATCCGGAGTAATTCAGGAGACTTTTCAGTTTGTTTATCTGAAGGCCATCAATTCAGGATTATTCATTCCAGCTTTCAGCTCTCATTCTCCAAATCTAACCAGTGCATCATTCAAGTATATTCTCTAATCAGTTCATGATCTCTTTGTTCTCTTGTATCTAAACTCTCTCATGTATTTTCGTTCATTCTCAATTCTTACGGTGGTTCTTCCAAGATTTTGTCTTCCTTCGTTCATCATATCAATTTATTCGTTGTTTCAACCCGACCGGTGGTTCATGGAAGACCTTTCCAAGTTGACGCTATATCTATCTTAATCCTTTCTACGAGAATAAGTAGTATGTCAAATCCGTTGCTTGTCATCAATTTAATTGATGAAGGATAGGCATAATGTAATTCTTATTCTTGTTTCATCGAGTTTATTCTTTTCCTGCTTTCCGGAGTGGTTCATCATTTCACATTCTCAGTTCGAGATGCGTTATCATTTCTTTCCCGGAGTTCCAAGATCTCTCAATTATTTCATCGCGAAGATCCATCTAATCATTGCAAGGTTTCACCTTGTGTTTTCAACTTCTCTTTCCTTTTTGTTTGATCACCCTTTTGTTACCGGAGTTCTTCATGAAGGTTCTACATGATGGTTCATCAAGGATTTAATTCCTTCTCGAAGTTTTCATCGAGATTCTTTTCTAGGGAGCTCAAGTATTCTTCATCTTGTTATCCGGAGTGCAATTTTTTTTCTTCCGTATAATTGGAGGTGGTATTATGTCATACTTGATAATTTGAGTTCATGTTTCATGATTCACGTGTTGTCAAGGATGAGATATTTTAAATCCATCAATCTCGTCATTCGAATTATCTTGTGTCATGTTTCACCTAAAGCCTTCCATAAGGATTGTTGCTATTATGGTGCTTATAAATGACCCAAGTTCTTCATCTATTCCCCCGGTGATATAAGTTTCTCGTCTCCTTATTCTTATAAATCCAATCAATTCTTTTCGCGTGGGTGGCAGGTTGTCACCTCATAATTTGAGATGTATTCCATAAGACCATATCAAGCTTATTATTTTCGTTGTTGGTTTTCCAACAACTCCGTTCTAGCATTTGTTGCAAGCGTGCTCTCTCAAGACCTTGTTTCCCTTCGTTCACTCCATTCCATTCTTACTTTTGTTCCGGAGGCATTTTGATGTTCCTCTTTTCAACCCATCATCTCGTTTTGTCAAAGATCATGTTCTTTTCATGCCTATCCATTTAACCGGAGTGTTGTGCCCTTTTGCTCAAGTTCTTTTCGCTTTATCACACCTTGTACATCTTGTTTTAACCGGAGTGCTTGCATGTACTTCTTGTCCTTTGCAACCTTTCTCTTGTGCCTTTCAACCTACAGGGCTCTCGTGATGTTCCTTGTTCCTCTTTTCTTAACGGAGTGATTTCAACTTTGTTCATCCCCGTTGTATTCTTTTCTCGAAATGGCTTAACCTTTTCAAGGTTCTGTGGTTTCACTCGTTTGTCAAAGAAGCAATTAGTTTTACCTTTTCTCTTTCTCTTCTGTTGTTCCTCCGGTGCCATTCTAGATCTCGGGACGAGATCCTCTCGTAGTGGTGGAGTGTTGTAACGCCCAGAGACCGATGTGCCAGGTGTCTTCCTGTTTTTTGATGTTGTTGGCTTGTCATTTGCTTGCGTGTTGCATCTTATCATGTCATCATGTGCATTGCATCATCATGTTTTCAAAACTTGCATTCGTCTGGGTTCTCCGAGTTCTCTCCGTTGTCCGTTCCGAGCCCAGACACACTTGCACGCGCCCGCGACATGTCCAAAATAGTGTTTTATAAGTGGCTGGAAAATGTTCTCGGAATGGGTTGAAAGTTGGCGTGGGGTCTTATTATAGTGTAGACAGACCTCCTGTCAAGTTTCATCGCATTCGGAGTTCGTTTGATATCCCAACCGTTAAACTATAGCGGCATTATAGTCGGTCTAACGTCGGACGTTTTCGGTCTCCGGAAACAGATGCCGGGCCCTCTCTCTCTCTTCTCCCCCTCGCAGTCTCGCCATAGCCCACCTAGTCCATCCTCCTTCCCCTCTTCGCTTCCGGAGTTGTCCGATGCGACCGCACGGTCCGAAACCCTCTCTGCTCAGTGCATCAAACCTCCTCGCGCGCGTCCGAAAATTGTCCCGGACCCGACCCGGGCAGTCATCACCGTTGGATCCGGATCATCCCCAAACGTCTACAAAACGTCACCGTTTTCTTATTTGGACTTCCTAGCTATTTTATTCGTGATCGTTCAATTGCGATCAGAGGGACGATATACCCCTAAGTCATCCCACCTACTATATATATAGTCTATCCCTAGTACATTTTGTACAACCCTAATTTTTAGGGATCCTCCCAGCCGCCGCCGCCGCACTCATTTCCCACCTCGGGATCCTCTCATTCCCCCTGCACCAACCACCAACCACCAAACCGATCCAATCCATCCCCGACCAACCTCTCCGGCCTCTGCTCGATCCACCCCTTCAGCCGCAGCCACCCGAGCTCGTCTTCTCGCGTCATGACCGCCGACCAAGCCCAGCAGCAGCTCCTCGCGCGTCCCTGCTCCTCGACATTCTCTGCTAGCAGCCGCCTCCCCTCCCGACTCCCGTGCGGGTCCAGCACCAAAGGAGAGCAGCTCCTTGAGCCTTCGATCCAGCAGGCAGGTGCCGAGAGCCAACTCACCCCGCCCCCGTCAGCTCATCGTACGGTCTCTGGAGACCTCGTCGCCGGCAAGCCTCGCCGGAGGACCTCCCAGGCCGGATCCCGCCGCCCTGCTCTGTTTTTCTTGGCCATCTCCTTCTCCTCCTTCCTCTAACCTCTCTCTATCTCCAGCCTTGTACAGGGACCCCCATGGCCACCGGATCTGGGTGCCCCACCGTCGTCCTGCCCATTTTCGGCCTCCCCTGCCACTGCCTCGCCTGGATCAGGCGGATCCAGCGAGCTGTTCGCCGCCGCCATCCGCATCGGCTGCCTGCTCGTTCCTCGCTTCAGGGACGAGCCGAGCGCTGCCCTGTTGACCGCCCTTTTCCTTCGCCTACGTGAACCGCGACCACGCCTGGGCCGCATCTCGCGCAAGGCCCAGCCGCGCCCCTTCAACCATCCAGTCCACCAGATCCGGTCCACCTCACCACCGAACGGGCCGAGGCCCATGGTGAGGCCAGCTGCGCGCCTAAGCCGGCCTGCCCGTGAGGCCGCCGCCAACCTCCCTCACTAACTGGGCTTGGCCCATGGTGAGCGCCCAGTCCGCCTAGTTTTAGCCGGCTGTGTTTTTTTTCAGATCTGGGAATTTGTCTATTATTCCAGAGATGACTGTTTTACAGAAAAGTCCCTGTTCTTCATGTATTTAATAACTCACCAACCATGCATCAAATGTAAAAACTTAATATATGAAAGTTGCTTAGAATTTTGTCTAGTTTAATAATTTGCCACTTTCATCTATGTTTAAAATGTTTAAAATGTTGTTTGGTTAAATTTGCTCCTATGCCATGTTAAAATGATTTAATTCATAACTAAATAACCGTAACTCCGAATTTAATAAACTTTATATGTAAATGGGGTAGAAAAATGCCTAGTTTAACATGGTGACTTTACTTTGCATGTTTAACAACTCTAAAATATTGTTTAGGGCAGAACAGTACCAAATCTATAATATGCTCATGAGGAGTTTTCCGGAATTGTGTTCGTTGCTTCCGGCCTCATTTAAACTTGCCTAGATAGGTAGTTTTCTTTGCGTCACCCTCTTGCCATGTTTAACAACATTTAATATTGTTGGGTACATAAACGAGATCGAACTAAATAACTTAAATGTGGTGTTTTGTCAATATGCAACGGAGTTGCATAATGAGCTCCAATTAATTTGTAGGGTTGTTTGTGCACTTTGCCATGCCATGCCTCATTAAACCGGACATGCATCATACTTGTTTGCGCACCGTGCCATGTTCATGTGTTGGTTGTTTACTATGTTCTGTGCTTCTTTCCGGTGTTGCTTCTTCGGGTTGGTTCCGAGAACGTCGCGTTTGTGAGGACCCGTTCGACTACGTCCGTGTGTCTTCTTCATGGACTCGTTCTTCTTCCTTGCGGGATTTCAGGCAAGATGACCATACTCTCGAAATCACTTCTATCTTTGCTTGCTAGTTGCTCGCTCTTTTGCTATGCCTATGTTGCGATACCTACCACTTGCTTATCATGCCTCACATATTGTTGAACCAAGCCTCTAACCCACCTTGTCCTAGCAAACCGTTGCTTGGCTATGTTACCGCTTTGCTGAGCCCCTCTTATAGCGTTGTTAGTTGCAGGTGAAGATTGAAGTTTGTTCCTTATTGGAACATGGAGATGTTGTTCCTTGTTGGAACATGTTTACTTGTTGGGATATCACAATATCTCTTATTTAATTAATGCATCTATATACTTGGTAAAGGGTGGAAGGCTCGGCCTTATGCCTGGTGTTTTGTTCCACTCTTGCCACCCTAGTTTCCGTCATATCGGTGTTATGTTCCCGGATTTTGCATTCCTTACGCGGTTGGGCTATAATGGGAACCCCTTGACATTTCGCCTTGAATAAAACTCCTCCAGCAATACCCAACATTGGTTTTACCATTCGCCACCTAGCCTTTTCTTTCCCTTGGGTTCTGCAGACTCAAGGGTCATCATTATTTTACCCCCCCGGCCAGTGCTCCTCTGAGTGTTGGTCCAAACTAGAGTCCTGTGCAGCGCCCCCTCGGGGAAACTCGAGGTTTGGTTTAAGCTGTATGGAGCGCTCATCTGAGTGTGCCCTGAGAACGAGATATGTGCAGCTCCTATCGGGATTTGTCGGCACATTCGGGCGGTGTTGCCGGATTTGTTTTAACTTGTCGAAGTTGTCTTGTAGAACCGGGATACCGAGTCTGATCGGAATGTCTCGGGAGAAGGTATATCCTTCGTTGACCGTGAGAGCTTGTCATGGGCTAAGTTGGGACACCCCTGCAGGGATTTGAACTTTCGATAGCCATGCCCGCGGTTATGGGCAGATGGGAATTTTTTAATGTCCGGTTGTAGAAAACCTGAAGTTGACCTTAATTAAAATACATCAACTGCGTGTGTAACCATGATGGTCTCTTCTCGGCGGAGTCCGGGAAGTGAACACGGTGTTGGAGTAATGCTTTACGTAGGTTGTTCTAGGATCACTTCTTGATCATAGTTTTATCGACCGTGCCTTGCCTTCTCTTCTCGCTCTCATTTGCGTATGTTTAGCCACCAGATATGCTAGTCGCTTGCTGCAGCTCCACCTCATACCTTTTACCCTTCCTATAAGCTTAAATAGTCTTGATCGCGAGGGTGTGAGATTGCTGAGTCCCCGTGACTCACAGATACTTCCAAAACCAGCTTGCGGGTGCCGTTGAATCATGCAGATGACGCAACCAAGCTCATGGAGGAGCTCGATGAAGATTTTGTCCGTTGTGTTGTTTCATTCCTGTTGATCAGTAGTGGAGCCCAGTTGGGGTCGATCGGGGATCTGTGTAGCATTTGGGATAGTCTTCTTTTATTTTGGTTCCGTAGTCGGACCATGATTGTATCTGGATGATGTAATGCTTTATTCATGTATTGTGTGAAGTGGCGATTGTAAGCCAACTATGTATCTCTTTCCCTTATGTATTACATGGGTTGTGTGAAGATTACCTCACTTGCGACATTGCTTTCAATGCGGTTATGCCTCTAAGTCGTGCTTCGACACGTGGGAGATATAGCCGCATCGAGGGCGTGACACTGGGTGTCTTGGACTAAGTGTCCTTGACTGGGTGTCTGGGACTGTGTGTCCTCGAGTTTAAATACTCAGCCGCTCCAACCAGACGTACAACTGAGACAACAGTTGGAACTGGTCTACCAAATCATTGTCTTCACTGAGCTTACTGGTTTTATTTCCTCAACCTTTTCATTTCCTCATAACTGTGCTGTATGTATGTTCGTATCTGTGTTTGAAGACTTTGACTGAAGACTTTCTCAATTTCCTCAGTTCAATTTCTTCAGTCTGTTTGTCTTCATCCTGAGTTATCCTGTGATTACGCTTCCTGTACTCTGTGCCTGTCTTCATTTCATCATGATGACTATGCTGTATTCTGTTGTGTTTACTTCTGAGTACTTATTCCGCTGCTAGTAGTTCTTTGCTAAGGAATTTCCTCACCAGCAAATTCCTCAGTGAAGAATTTCATAAAAATCGCCTATTCACCCTCCTCTAGTCGATATAACGCACTTTCAATTGGTATCAGAGCAAGGTACTCCCTTGTTCTGTGTGATTTTGGTTTAACCGCCTGGAGTTTTAGTTATGTCGACCGCAGGTATGATCAAGGTCTCTGGTGGGTGTCCTACCTTCGATGGGATAGACTACCCCTACTAGAAGAATAAGATGCGAATGCATCTTGAAGCAATTGATAACGATCTCTGGTATGTTGTGGAAAATGGTGTTCCCTCAGTCACACCTTCTCTGAATGCTGCCGATGTGAAGAGATTCAAGCAACTCGACTCTCAAGCGAAGAATATCATATGTGGCCATCTGAGCAAAGGACAGTATGGCAGAGTGAGTGCTTTGGAAAAAGCGAAGCTTATCTGGGACAGGTTGTCCAAAGTGAATGAAGGAGTCTCAACTCAGCGTGACTCTTGAGTTGATGTTCTTCGCAATCTCTTCAACCGCTTCAAAAGACTCGACAATGAAAATGCGCAACAAACCTTCGATCGCCTCACTGACATCTCAAATGAGCTTCAAGCCCTTGGTGCCACTGACATCACCGACCATGAGGTGGTGAAGAAATTGTTGAGATCGCTTGATTCCTCATTTGACACTCTGGCATTGATGATACAAGAACGTGCTGATACAAGTCACTTGATCCTGCTGATATTCTCAAGAGGCTAAATACTCATGAGTTCCAACTTGCTGAAAAGAGAGATCTCTATGGTTCAAGCTATAGCAGAACACGTGCACTGAAGGCCAAGGCAGTATCTGAGTCCGAAGATGAAGACTCTGCTAGCAACCTTGGTGATCCTGAAGAACTGAGCCATGATCTGGCTCTGCTCGTGAAGAAGTTCCAAAAGTTCTCAAGACGTGGTCGCCTTGGAAGATCCTCAAGGAGCAATGATTCCTCATCCAGTGACTACAAGAAGAGGCTCTGTCACAAGTGCAAGAAACCTGGACATTTCGTTCAAGATTGTCCTCAGTGGGAAAAGGAATCAAAGAAGAAGAAATACAAGGATTACAGTTCTCATGATGCAAAGAAAAAGAAGAAATGCACACAATCCTCATCATCAAAATCCTCAAAGCCTTCATATCACAAGAAGAGCAGCTCCCAGAAGGACAGGGCATTCATTGGCAAGGAAATGGACTCTGAGGCTGAATCTGAAGAAAATGAGGAAGAGGAGTCATCTGAGGAGTCCGAATCCGGAGTGGCGAGCCTAGCTCTCGCTACTGCATTCGTCATCAAGTCTATCTTCAATACTGAAGAAAATGACCTCACCAACAAGGCTGATGAAGGCGATGATGACTACGCTCCCACCTATTGCTTCATGGAAAAGGGTGCCAAGGATGATCAACCCAAAGCCACTGAGTGGGTCCTTGATAGTGGATGTACAAACCACATGACTGGTGATAAGAATCTATTGATGGATGCTCCATTATCTCCGTCACATCTGAAGCATATCATCTTTGCTGACAAAGGCAAAAGTCAGGTATTGGGTCTAGGTAAGGTTGCGATTACAAAGGATCGACACATGGACAAAGTCATGCTTGTTGAGTCCTTAGGATACAACCTTATGTCCGTCTCAATGCTTTGTGATCTTGATATGGTTGTTGTCTTTGGCAAGTACCGTTGTGTTGTGGTTATGGAAGCTGACAATTCCAAAGTCTTCGAAGGCTTTAGGAGAGGAGACCTGTATATTGTTGATTTCTCTACAGGACCACAGCCAGCCGTGTGCTTACATGCAAAAGCTTCAGAAGGCTGGCTCTGGCATCGACTACTTCGTCATGCAGGCATGAGGAATTTGCACATGCTTGCGAAGAAGAAGCATGTCATTGGCATCGAGAATGTCAAATTCCTCAAGGATCACCTATGCGGAGCCTGTGAAGCCGGGAAGATGACCAAGGCCAAGCATCCAGTGAAGACTATCATGACCACCACTCGCCCATTTGAATTGCTTCACATGGATCTCTTTGGTCCTAATCATTATTCTGCTATCTCAAATGAAGCATCTCAATATGGCTTCGTTATTGTTGATGATTATTCTCATTACACATGGGTACACCTTGTTACTTACAAACATGAAGTGCAGGAAGTCTTCAAATGATTTTCCTCGAGGGCTTCAACCAACTTTGGTAGCACATCAGAAGTGACAATGGCACTAAGTTTAAGAATTCTGGTCTCGATGACTATCTTGATGAACTTGGTATCACTCATGAGTTATCTGCTCCTTACACTCCTCAGCAGAATGGTGTCGTGGAGCGCAAGAACAGGACTCTTGCTGAGATGGCTCGCACTATGCTTGATGAATACAAAACGCCTCGTCGTTTCTGGATTGAGGCAATTGATACTGCGTGCCACATCATCAACAAAGTATATCTTCACAAATTCTTCAAAAAGACTGCCTATGAACTCCTCACTGATAAGAAACCCAATGTAAATTATTTCAAAGTCTTCGGTGCTAAATGTTGGATTAGAGATCCTCATCACAACTCAAAATTTGCATCGAAAGCACATGAAGGTTTTATGCTTGGTTGCGGAAAGGACTCACACACTACAGAGTCTTCAACAACATTCTTCACAAAGTTGTTGAAATTGTAGATGTGCGGTTCGATGAAACTAATGGCTCGCAAAGAGAGCACCTACCTACTATGATATATGAACCAGCACCTGAGGAAACTATCAAGTTCAAGGCTACTGAGGATGTCATTCCTACTGAAGAATCTGCTGAAGAATTCATTCCAGAACATGAAGAACGTCGAGCTAATGCACCTGAAGAAAATGCTGAAGAAAATGGTGTTGAAGAAAACGCTAATCAAACTCTTCAACAACAACCAGCTCATCCTCGCATTGCAAAAGAAGTGCAAGTTGAAAAGATCATCAATGACATCAAAGCGCCAGGTCCTCTCACACGCTCAAAAGCTTCACATTTGTCTAACTTTTGTGGGCAGTATGCTTTTGTCTCTATTACAGAGCCCACTAAGGTAGATGAAGCATTTCTGGAGCCTGAGTGGATTCAGGCCATGCAAGAAGAATTACATCAGTTCGAGCTTAACAATGTCTGGGAACTGGTCAAACGTCCAGATCCTCGCAAGCACAATATCATCGGCACAAAGTGGATCTACTGCAACAAGCAAGATGAAAATGGCCTTGTGGTGAGGAATAAGGCACGACTTGTAGCTCAAGGCTACACACAGGTTGAATGAATTGATTTCGATGAAACTTTTGCACCTGTTGCTAGACTTGAGGCTATTCGCATATTACTTGCTTATGCTAACCATCATGATATCACTCTATATCGAATGGATGTGAAAAGTGCATTCCTCAATGGTAAGCTTGAGGAAGAAGTATATGTTTCTCAACCCCGAGGTTTTGAAGATCCAAAAACTCCTGACAAAGTCTTCAGACCCAACAAGGCCCTCTATGGCCTCAAGCAGGCCCCACGAGCTTGGTATGATACTTTGAAGGAACTCTTCATGAAGAAAGGCTTCAAACCCGGTTCACTCGACCCTACTCTTTTCACTAAATCTTATGATGGTGAATTGTTTGTGTGCCAAGTATATGTTGATGATATTATCTTTGGCTGTACTGACCAACGTTATAGTGATGAATTTGCCTATATGATGAGTGAAGAATATCAAATGTCTAGGATGGGAGAGTTGAAATTCTTCTTAGGTCTTCAAATTCGTCAACAACACAATGGCATATTCATATCTCAGGAGAATTACCTCAAGGATGTACTGAGGAAATTTGGCATGCAAGATTGCAAAGGCGTCAAAATTCCTATGCCCACAAATGGCCATCTGTGCACTGATGAAAATGGTATTGACTTCGATCATAAGGTATACCGCTCCATGATAGGTTCCTTATTATACTTATGTGCATCTAGGCCAGATATAATGCTTAGTGTTTGCATGTGTGCCCGATTTCAAGCTGCACCGAAGGAATCACACATAAGGCTGTGAAGCATATTCTTCGATATCTAGCTCACACACCAACACTTGGATTATGGTACCCCAAGGGCTCGGCTTTTGATCTTGTTGGATATTCTGACTCTGACTATGCTGGTGATCGTGTGGATCGCAAGTCAACATCTGGTACATGTCATTTCCTCGGACGATCTTTGGTCTGTTGGTCCTCGAAGAAACAGAACTGCGTATCACTATCTACTGCTGAAGCTGAGTACATTGCCGCTTGTTCTTGCTGTGCCCAATTGCTATGGATGAAGCAAACTCTCAAGGACTACGGCGTCAACATGGAGAATGTACCTCTCTTCTGTGACAATCAGAGTGCCATCAAGATTTCTCACAACCCAGTTCAGCACTCGAAGACAAAGCACATTCAGATTCGTCATCATTTTCTTCATGATCATGTGTTGAAGGGCGACATTTCTATTGAGCATGTGAAGACTGAAGAACAGCTAGCCGATATCTTCACAAAGCCCTTGGATGAGAGGAGATTTAGCAAGTTGCGGTGTGAGCTAAATATCCTAGAATCTTCGAATGTTCTTTGAAAAGGACACTCATCCTAACACTTATGCAAAATTGATGACTTAGATGTGCAACACATGAAGAAACGTTTTTCTTCAATCAATGAAGAATAACACTCTTAGTGTGAAGAAATTAACGAAGAATTTGATTCTCAGAACCCTACGATAATTGTACGCGTTATCTGAAATCATCATTCTTATACGGTGGGTCACGCCACCACCAAAAGTTGAAATTCCTCAAATTATTCATATTCTTCAACTTTGCATAGTCTTCACTGGTTCCGTCGTTTTTCTTCATTGGCTATATATAGGGCTGGACTATTCTGTTACCCTCGTGCCCTATATAGAGGAGGTGATCCGTTTGTCCAAAGCCCACCGGACCTCTTGCATATGGTCAACCCCCAACCTTCTCCGTCCCGAGCGCACACCACCTCCACCTTCCCGCGCGCTGCCAGCCACCACCTCCGCCCCCCGTGCCGCCGGACGCCGCCTCCCTCCCCTACCCCGCCTGACGCCGCCTCCCTTCCCCATGCCGCCGGACGCCGCCTCTCTCACCAGCCCCGCCGGACGCCGGCGCCACCACGACCACCCTCCCCGATGCGCCATTGCCATGACCACGCTCCCCGACGCGCCATCGCCACCCCCCTCCCCTAGCGTGCCGCCGCCGCGACCTCCCTCCCCAGCGCGCGCCGTTCGTCCCTCTTCCCCACCGCGTGCAGGCAGTTCAACGTGCGACCATGGGCCGTTCAATGTCTCCGCCGTGGACACGCCCCTCTACCTCCTTCTGGTTGCCTGTCATCCTGGTGTGGCCAGGGCGTTGGTTTCGCCGCCAGTGCGACCAGCAGTCCAACCCGGCCGCCCCAGGCCGTTCACTCGTCGCAGCTCCCAGGTCCCTGCCCACCCCCCTTCTTTCTTCTTCACCGCATAAGCTTTTGCTAAGTGCATGCCATGTGTTTGCTAAAATTTCTCAGTGCACTCGCCTACTAGTTTTAATATGTTCATGTTTGTTTGTAGCTAATGTCAAATCTGGTTTCGCTTGAGGTAGGGACAAAGAAGTGAGCAAAAGGAGAAATTGATCAATTGCTCATTATGCAGCAGTGGTTTTCCTATGCACATGTTGACACAATGTATCATTAAAATGGGTACGATCAAAATGCCTCTCATAGGATTTGCTATAAATGTGTACACCTTTGTAGGCCTTTTCAGTTGCTAGCAAAAATAGATTTGTAGAAGTTCAACATAAAAAGTGAAATCAGTTAGTTGATGGAAAATAATTCACTTAGATATGTATACACTGCAGTAGAAGTTTGATTCAAAAAATTCTATAGTTTGTTAAACAAAAAATAAAAACACATACTGTGGTTTAGGGCCTAGACCACAAAAATTTCAGTAACTAAAACAGTTCAAAAAATAGGTACAATGGTAGTTCAGAGTTCAAATATAGTTGCCGTCAGATAATTGGAACTTTTCAGATGTTGAGAGGGAGAAATGCACTGCTCAATTCAAAAAATAGCTGAATGAAAGAACTATAGCTTTCTGTATGCTTGTTTTGTGTTCTTGCATCAAGTGACACCAAACCTGTTTGATGGAATATTCACAAGGAATGATCACACACAAGTGACACACTCAGTCAGAATCTAATTTTGGATCAGTGCTATTCTTATTTTCCATGTGTTCTGCATTTTAGGTGGTGGAGAACCAGTAAGTGCTACTACTGGTGTACACCAAGTTCAAGGATTTTCCCATGCTCGAGCATACACTGGCTCTGACCTCCACCCGTTGCCGCATGCCTGGGATCCGCAACCTCCGACCTCACATGTGGACCTCGGCTGGCTTCTTTGCCCCGAGTGTCGCCGCCGGTCTCCCTGCAGCATGGCTTCGGTTCCCTCCTCCGGATGCGTCTGCGCCAACCATCTCTACGAGGCACTCGGCACCCTGCAACATGACCGCTCCAAGGCCATGCCTTATGCTTCAGCGGCAAAAAGTGGAGCCTGCTGGAGGAGTCGCGGGGTCAAGGACCACCAGCTCAACAGTCCAACTGGTTCCTCTATGGCCGGTCGCTCAAGGAGCTGAGTGCAAGCCGCTCCTTGCTGCAAGCTGCTGCTGCACCTAAGACTGCCCGGCATAGCCGCATCCTTTTCTGTTGCTACCGATGCATGCCCCTACGCAGCTACCAATTGCTGCTATTGTTACCTCTATTTTCTATCTGAAGTTCAGTTCTAGTGCGGTGACTAGCGAAGCTAGAGAGGTACAGAATGTTGATTTGACCATAACCCTTACTCACACCTTTAATGTTGCTAGTGGTGGTGTTTATGTTGTTACTTCGATCGAGAAGGAAGTAGGAAGGAGAAGGAGAAGGAGAAGGAGCAGACTAGCAACCTTGACGTGGAGGAGAACGAGAAGGCCAAACATGCCACCCATGGTGCCCCTCAACGAACAGCTCAAGATCGACAAAGGTAGCCGCCGCAGTGCAATGAGTAATCAAATTGATTCATTTTGTTTGTTTCCTTCCATTCAATCTGGGGAACAATCAATTGTTCTTTAATCTTAACTTGTCTTGTTTGATCTCAACTTTGAATCCATCAGCCAATTAATTGTTCTTTCCTCATACCTCTGCTCTCGACCCTCGATCCTATTGCATTACAGGAAGTGAGCGAGTTTGAGAGAGATTTGAGAGATGAATGTGTATGTGGGGTTCCTGTTGCTATGTATTCTGGTTTTGCATTTATAGGAAGTGAGCAGAAATTCAGGAAGATGAATGTGCATGCTGCTGCACTATTGTGTTTGTTGTTTTTAGAAAGTTGATTGCTATCAAAATTTTGTTGCTTAAAATGATGCTATTTGCTGATCGATGCATATTTACATAAAAACTCTGAAAAAGTTTGGACAAAACCCCCTAGATCATTCGAACGCCAAACCCTGTTAAGTTCCCCTTGAAAAAAAAATCTTATCTTGTTCCTATTTTTTGCAGGTTGTAGCAAAAACAAGTTGCTAAAGTCAAAGTCCCCAAAAAGCCTATTCTTTGCATCTTCAGTACTCACTCAGGTGAGGTCTGAATTTCTTCAAAATCTAAAGTTCAACTTCTTTGAAAATTTGGCAACAGTTCAATGAAAAGGTTTACCTCAGTACAAAAGTATGGGTACCCAACCAATTTCTGAACAATGTTTCTACTTTCTGTAGGTCCTTGTTGGGATGAGAGGGATGACTAGAAAGTTCAGAGAAATATATTTACTTGACCCAGAGGTGGTATAGTTTTATTGATCTCCTTTGTAATACTGTGTGGACTAGAAAATGGATTATTTTAGTATATTGCGATTTTCAGTCAAGTTTTTGTGCCCAAGCTGAGCTTATTTTGTCCATGTACAGTAATAATTAGTGTGTTAATTGTGCATTGCAGAGTTTTGATAGAAATGGTACTTCGTTTGGTTTGTGATATTTAAACTTACGCATCACCATATGTCTATGTTGATGCCTGTAATTTATCTACTTTGTGTTCCCGAGATTTCTTTTATAGGTCTCTATTACAGAGTGCTAAGAGGGATTGATGTTAAATGTCGAACTTATGTTTTCGTGTGTAGTTGGTAAGATGTATACTGCACATCAGTGTAGTGAGAGAAATAAAAAATGCAGCTAATTATTTTAGATGTTAGGTTGTCTAGTGATTTTGTTTCACACAAATTGCAAAAAAGGTCGCACTTTCTTTCGCACTTAGTTCATGCGATTAGTTGTTATAAGTTCGAAGAAGTTTATAATACCTCCAAAGGACTATGAGATTTTTTTTGCATCAAGTGACACTACATCTGTTTTGATAGGATGTCCACAAGGAATGATCTTCAATGACGACTAACTCGTGTGAATTCCTCCACTAAACTACAGTTCGGTCAGTTAATATTTCAGTAACACGCTCATTTCCGTTTGCTCATTTTAGTCTAGTACAATTTATTATTTTAGTTCAGTCCAAAGAACTTATTTTAACCGTGTAATATACATTGTTTGCAAAGATGAATATAGTTGTTATTGCAAAAACAGTACAAACTTTTTAAAAGTTTCTTTTTGAACTTCTCCCAATTAATATACATGAACTTGATTTTCTTTTTACATGTACTTACAACAGCTCGTTGGATTTTGTGCGTCTGCTTGTAACACAATCAGTTCATATCTCAGGAGACCATAAGTTCAAGTTCACTAGTATTTACAAATGCTGGTAGCAGTGCTAGCATTTTAAAACTTGTGACCTAAGAATTAAGCTTGCATCTTGTTACTTCTATGGAGGCACTAACCTTTTCATTTTTTTAGACCAACCACTGACCCGAGAATTAGCCATGGTGGTGATCGAGGGAGAACACTCGGCTAGAGGGGTTCCCAAATTAGTTGTGCATGGACGGCCACATCAAGCAGTAGTAAAGTTCATCATATGTAGACTAGTTATGAACTAAACATGCAACCTCCTCAATGTGCCTGATGATGCTTGACATACAAGTACATGCATTTGCCTGATATGCAAGTCCGTGTTGTTGGTATGGTCGTCGCGGAGTATTGCAGCGGCACATAGTGGCTCTTCGAGCTGCAAGACTTGCATCCGTTAGCTAGCACCAAATTCTGCTATTGCTCCGACCACTCATGCCAAGAACAGAGAGCACAATTCGCAAAGTTCAGAGTAATCTGTCATAGTTGATTCAGTGTCTAGGTCTAGTGGAATCCCAAAGGTGCGTGCAAATCTATGAAATTGCTATGTATGGGATGAGTTTTGTTTGTTGTGAGTAATGTACTAATGGTTATCTGCTGCTCCTTTTTGTCAAGAATTTGTAATGAGTTTCAGTTCTGATTTCACTCGCTCACAGTACCATTGTTCTTCATAGCACACCACCTGTTTGTGCAAATACCTATGAGATGATACCATACAATGGAGATGAAAAGGTGTGTTCAAAATAATGTCAAACAACCTGCTCCTTTCAAACATTTTGGATAAGTGAAAAAATGAACGTTTGCAAGTTCAAAACAACTAGTTCAATAAGGTATTCAGAGAGCTTTTTTAGATAAAAGTTTTCCTGCAATTATCATTTTTCATGTGTGATCATTTCTCCACTTAGAGCAATTTTCATGTGTGATCTATACTTTAGGTGCTAATATAAGAATTCGTGTCCTCAGGGAGTTCATGTATTACTACCATAGGAGTTCAAAAACTACACAATGAAAAAGTACGCCCCGTAGTACATTTAAACAAAGATACTCTAGAAAGTTTATTGGAAAGAATACTTAACATGAGCGGCATGTTTGTTTTAGTGTTCCTAAAGAATGGTCCGAGGACACAAATGCATCATTGCTTTATTGTTTCTCTTGCTTATTAAGATCTAAACGGATAACTTATCTTGAACTGGATGGTGCTGCAGTTTGGGGATTTTATATTATATGGCATTTGGGGATTTTGCAGCAGTTTATGAAAAGCTAGTAAGTTCAGACTCCGGAAGGAGAGATCATTGTTTGTTAAGGTCTGGTGTTTAGTTGGTGGTTATGTGGTACCTACACCGTCACTTTTCATCAAGACCTCAAGAAGAGATATCATCTCAAGGTGAAAAAAATTCCTTTTACTGCTCCCTTTCTTCTCTTACTCATTCATCTTATTATATGCACACAAAATTCATGTCATCCTAAATTTGTTACACTGGTGCGGGAGCAAAAAATAGATGCACAAGTTCATCTTTAGTGACACACTCGGTTCAAATTCTAATTTTTAGTTATTACAATTCTTATTATTTTAGTTCAGCGCCGATTTCTGACTTCCTCGGCCATCACCACCACCTCATGTAAGTTCGCTGCCGAGAACAAGCATGACCACCTAAAATATCCGGTGGTCGCCTTGGCCGCCCTCGGCCACGAGCTCGTCCACCATGCTTACTTGCAGCCGTCCAAGTGGAGCACGGACATCAGTCCATGTAGAATTGAAGCCACCATCTTCACCAAGCAGAATGCTTGTGCTAGTTCAACCTTTTCAGTCCATCTTCTGTGTGCTATTCAGTACATCTAATGCCAAATCGTAAGTACAATTGCCTCATCTTCATATAACATAATTCAATTTATAATGTTGTTTACTGTCCTAATTTTTTGGTACCAGTAACCTTCCTATATACATATGCAGCATCAGTTCAGCCGCTGTTATGGTAATAAGTAGTTTAGTAACTAGAAAAACAACAAAAAGTTGGTTCACTTTTTTTCTCAGAAGCTTTTTTGGTTCACCTTGTATATGGTTTTTCAGTTGACCTTGTATATGCCTTTTCAGTTCATTGTACATGTTTCAAAAGGAGCTCCCTTAGTTTTAGTAGATGTGGAGATTGGTAAAATCTAAAGTTCAACTTTTCTGATGGGCACTTCATAAAGCAAAGAAAAAAGAAAGCAGAGCAAAAGTGAAGAAAAAGAAAAGAAAACCAAAGTGGTTCTGGGAAGAAAATGCCTACTATCGAGTAATACATTCTCTCATTAGTCTATGGTTATTTGTTCATGAGAATGAAAAAACAGTGGTACTATACAAATTACGTGAGCTGTTCATATAAAAAAATGCCTCAGTTTGTGTAACATCAGTTCTAACTTTTATAGCTTGATAAATGATTAGAAGTCAATCTGAATTCATTTTGATCCATTCTCTTGTGATTTTAGGCTGAACTCCAATACTTGCATCCGCCACCCTAACATTGGTGTGTTCCCTCAGTCCTCTCTCGACAAATCCAACAGTACAGGTTCTTCGGTGCGCCAAGTATTTCCTGCGGCGATGCCTGCACCATGGCCCATTGAGGAGATCTTGTGTATTCCACATAGAAGAAATATTGTCAGTTCATGAATAGAAAATTTATGTACCAGACTTAATATTAGTTTGGTGCGTATTCTATCTTTAGTCCATGAAAAATCACAGAATAGTTGGTGTGTGTGCAGAAATATCGTCAGTGCATGTTTCAAAATTCTGCAACTTTAGATATATCACCTAAATAAGTAATGATTTGTAGCGAGTCCATGAAAAATCACAGAATAGTTGGTGTGTGTGCAGAAATATCGTCAGTGCAAGTTTCAAAATTCTGTAACTTTAGATATATCACCTAAATAAGTAATGATTTGTAGCGAGTTTCTTCAAAATTCAGTAAAGTTTAGATATATCACCCTAATATCGTCAGTGCAAGTTTCAAAATTCTGTAAGTTTAGATATATCGTAAAGAAAAATCGATGAGTCACCATCTGCTTTATATTCATGTTCTCTGCATCACAAGTAGCAAATGGGATTGACTGGGAGTGATCCCTGAACCATTTCATTAAAGTCCATGGTTTCCAACAATGCTAATGCTACCAGAAAGGAGCTGGAGGTGATGAAGCCTCCTGGCTTCTCCAATTAGCATGTTTGGCCAGTCCTAAAGCTCCTCCTCAATCTCTTCGATGATGATTGGGCGCCCATCAAGGACGAGAGCTACCTCATCCTTGTTGACACCATAGATTGCAAAAGCAATGAACCAATACCTACCACTACCCATCATGTAAAAAACGATACTTTCGTTTTTGTTAGCCTTCCTTAATTACCACTTGATGCTCACCTTTCCAATTGCAGTTTCCAAAAAAATTTAGAGCTTCAGTCCAAATATGTTGCTCCTGTGATTATCCATATGTAGAAAATCACACTAAAAGATTGTTTTGTTCTCTGAACCTAAACACATTTTTTCTTTGAGCTTAAATGCATTTATTCTCTGAACATAAATAGGATGGCTCTCTGAACTTAAGTGTGTGTGTGTTCTGTATGTACTCTGTGAGTGTTAGAGAACAATATGATGTATTTTGTTCTTGTAGAATGAAAAAATGATGTATGCATTGCTTCTTGGCCCAGCTGAGAGAACCCTCATGTTAAAAAGTATAAAGCAGTTTTGAAGCAATTCCTAGTGTCTTTCGAAGCATTCATGGTTAAAAAGCAACGACAACCTCTCCATTCGAGTTGAGCATTGGTCATCGTCCAAGTTGAGGACTAGGTGCCGTCCAAGTTCAAAAAGGGTCGTATGCAAGTACAGAAGTTTGTTTTAGTGAGAAAAATGCGGGGTTTTGACAATATTCTGTATGATTCATATGTTCAACCTTAGAACTTGGTGATATGCAGTATATTTTTCTATGACGAAGGCACACATGAAGTTCTGTGCAAATGGTTACCCCCCTAGTGCTTCCAAGATTCATATTTTGTTTCTTGAAATGCGTTGTGCGCCTGTTTGATGAGGTAAAGCAAAGTAAAAGGTGAAAATGTCATTAAAAATACTTGGAAGTACAAATGTGAAAAATAAATAATTTCTGATTCTCGTCAGGTAGGAAGTTTGGAGAAGAAAACATAAGTTTTTAAAAGAAGGGAATGGTAAAAATGTAAGTCCGTTCAACTACATAAACCATGAAGGTACGATGTGTGATGACACTGTCAGTAAGGATAAGGATGAGAAAGAAAACTAAAAACTAAAACTAAAAGAACACCGAGTGATTATTTTTTGAGAAGTACAAACTCTCTAGTACCATAAGTACCATAAATAAAAAATAAAAATTGCATCAGTTCTGACTCAAGGGACATTAAATTTGCAAAAAAATTGTACCAGTAAAAGTTCGAAGGAAAAAAGCAACTTAATAAATGAAAAAAAATAAAAAGTTCACAACTACAAAAGTTGTACGTTCAAACATGACGTCTCAGATAAGTTTGGGAAAAAACTCAAATAAAAGAAAAGCCCACGGAAATTCAAATGGTAAAAGTTCAAGTCACAAAACGTGAGAAGTTCAAAAACATCGTTGCAAAAAAAGAATTCAAATAAGAAACACACAAAACATTTTATTTTTGAAAAAATATCATTCAATTCAAGATATAAACCATGCAAGTCCGAGGACTATGATACTGTAAACCATTGAAAAGTTACGAGGAAAACCATACCAAAAAAAGAGTAAAGTCTAGTCTGCGAAAACACGATCATTACAAAACCATACAGACATCAGTTCAAGTAGATTTTTTGGAACCATTCAAAATTACTCTGTGAAAAATACCTCCTGAGTACACACATACACATAGATCAGTACGAGTACTCTGTTTTTTCTGACATGAAAACAATACGAAGGGTTTCACCGTATTTCAAATTATTCTTCACTAGTTGCGAATTTGAGAAAACGTTCAACATGACTAAGTTTCACATTTTCAATAGCTTTGCGTAGAAGTTGAACTGAAATCTTTGGCCTCTTTGAAAGTTTCGCATTTGACAATTCTTTGTGAAATTTCGTGGATAAGCAAATAAGCACTCTGGCAGTAAATGGGTTTGGATTCGTGGACAACAATAATTGATGGATGCAAATAAGCAATCTAGCCCTTTCTCTCAAAAAATAGAAATCGGAAACTAGCTATATACACAATTAAGGAACAAACTGCCTCCTCTGTTTCTTCCCAAATTGGGAAGAACGCAATACAACTAGTACTATGTATAGTATAACTGTGCTCTACTTAGTTGAACGATTAACTCCGCACAGCGTCTGCGTCTCCGCCATGCCGCTGTGCTCCCTATCCTCTCGCCACGCTCCAGCATCCGGCGGCTCGATGAGCATCCCCTGCGCCAAGCTCTCATAGTACGACCCGGCAACCATGCCGCCAAACCACTGCTCGTTGTCGAGCTCCAGCAAGTCACCTGACAACATGGAGAACAACGCGCCGCTCGGGATAACAACCGAGTCCTCTGCTGGGCAAGGTACTGGAAGAACAATCTGCTGCCGCCGGAACACTAAATTGCTGTCAAGATTGATAAATTAAGGTGTTTTTTTGCAGGTTCAATCTCTGATTATTTTCTTGTGGGGAATCCAATCTTTGGTTTACCTTGTAAAAGTACCTCCTTCCGGGCTCCAACTCGTTCATGAGGCCATCAAAGACGAAGCCCGGATCCCTCCACCCTACGCCATCGTTCGCCGGCGCGTCGCACATGTGCTTCTGCTCGTACGTCCTCACCTCCGTGCCCACCTCCGTCCAGCCCTTCTCCTCCTCCTTCTCAAGCCCATACCTCATGGCCCTCTTTCCGGTGTACGCGCACATGAACATCACCCGCATCTCGTCGGCCCTATCGGCGAACGTGAGGTGCAACTGCTCGGGCCGCGTGGCCGAGCCCGCGAAAGAGACCTCGCCAGAGTGGAGGACGTGGTGGCGGCCATGGAGGAGCGGGTTACCGTCGTGGTCGACGTGGTGGTAGGAGTACTCTTTGGCAGTACAGCGAAAGTGGCGGAACTGGTAGCGCGCCCGCAGGTTGGGGAGCCATGGGAGGGTGAGCTCTCCACGGCTGTTGCGCCAGGAGGCAGAGCCATTGAGGAAGATGTAGCCGAGAAAGTCGCGGTCGCTGGAGGTAGGGCCTGGGTTGCCAGGAGGGATCGGCCACAAGCATCTTGGTCGACGGCTGGAGTGGCCGGCTGAACAGACGGGGGGAGAGCGGGAGGGGCTCTTATTTGCATTTTTAATAAAATACGATCAGTTCAACGAAAATGACAGAATCAGTACAACCCCTCGAATGCATCAGTTCAAGTAGGGTAACAGAATAATATTCTGTTACGCGAAACAAAATAGCCTTGGGTGAGGAATAGTTATTCTTCACCCCCTCTCTATTTTGACGTCACTGCACCGTATTTTTAGGTTCCGTAAATTTTGTCTTATTTCATACATAAAAAGAGAACGTAAGAAAATATATACTCGTCCTAGAAAATATTTTATGTTACCTAAAATTTTGAACGTAAAACATAGTGTAAAACATACATAAAATGCGATATTTCTGGTCTTATAACGTATTTTTTTGTTTTCTTATATCAAATTTTACGTAATGAATCAATACAAATGTAAATATTTATATTTCAAACGTAATTTATTTATGAAGTGGTCGTAAGATTACCTCATGTGAAAAATAATTTATTCTACACCCTGGGTGATAAATAGTATCACTATATATATATGAGTTTATGTCCTCTACAGCATTCACTTATTGCTATTTCTTCAAGTTGGTTTTCTGCTAAGTGAATGTGATCGGACCCTTCCCCTCTATGCTATACTCAACCCAATCTGTTCACAAATTCTTCATGTGCGTTCTATTTGAAACTTGTTCAAAATCTTCACTGTGTCCTTGTCAGCTGAAGAAATTGCGAACGGAACTTTAAAACCTATCTTATCGAAATTTTCGGTTTTGCCGCTCAAACCGTTCTGCATCCCTCGATACACTTATCCACTCACCCACGATCTAACACGATCTCCACCTCTCACTACGTGGGTGACACATGTCATGCAAATGAGAAGGGTCAGGGGCACGTTCGTCCAATTTCTTCGGGCAAGCAGTTTTTCACCGTGGCTATAAATACCCCTCCTTCCCTTCCTCACTTCTTTTACTCCGCTCGACCTCTCTCTCCAGCTCGAGCTTCTCAAACCCTAGCGCCACCGCTACTTCATCGCCGCCGGTGAGGAAGAGCTTCACTGCCTCGACCTCGTCGCCGACGTACTCGCGCCGACCGCGGACATCTTCACTCCGCCGCCGCCGTAGCCGTCTTCCTCCGCTAAGTTAGGGCATGGAAGATCTGCACAGACGAACTTCACATCTCCTCACTCCAGTTCGTCATGTTCTTCATCCAGGGTAAATAAAAGTTACTTTTAGTGCCCTCGTTGATTCGAATGATTATCTACAAAATCTTCAAAGGTGTTTTTCTTCATATCTTCACACACTAAACTCCTCACAAGTCATCTGTTCTTGATTCGTTTCTCTAAGCATCATTTTTCTTCAAGATTCCTCAATTGTGTGGATCTTCGATCTATACAACTCTGGAACCTAAGACAAAGAACGCTTAGTGAAAATCTTCAAGACTCATCTGGTCAAATTCCTCAAACCTGTTCATTTTGAAAAACCTTCTGAGAATACATATGACCTCTCCAAATTCCTCGCAACTATACTCTGTTCACAGGTATACATGTCAGCTACGGAATCACTAGGTTCTCATCAACTTAACTCATTTGCAGCGTTCCTCGAAGAAAAGTTGCATACTTCTTCAGAGAATTCGATTGTTGAAATTCCTCAACTGAAGAAAATGGCTGATGGTAAAAGGCCACAGAAGGGAGGAAAGAGGCCTGAGGTAAATACATCGTTTGAGATCGCTGATGACATATATGCTGGGTACTGCACACTTACTGAGGAAACCAAGAATGAGCGCAAAGTGCGCATTCAGAAAATAGAGAGGAGATGGGCAAGAGAATGGAGGGAGTACAGATATGTCACTCCTAAGTATATGAAGAAATTCGCACTCAATCCTCCATGCCCAAGAGCTCCATTGGCACCTGGCCAAATTGTTGATCCCACCAGCCTCAAGCGCGGTGAGGACTATCCTAATGAATGGGCCAAGCGCCAAGCCAAGCTGGCTAAGCAAGCCAGAGAAGCAGTGAGGAAATTTAATGAAGACTCTGCTGCTACTGCTGCTGCCTCTGCTGAGGCCTTTGCTGTCAAGCCAAAGAAGGCTATGTCAAAGAAGCCTGCGTGCAAGCCAAGTGCTTCACCAACAATGCCCTCAAGGCCAAGTTCCTCAGCAATGCCCTCACGGCCAGAATCCTCAAAGCCCTTACGGCAAATTCCTCATGCTGCTCCTGTTCCTCCAAAGTCCTCAGCTCCTCCGCCAAAGCCTTCAACTATTCCGACTAAATCCTTAGCACCTGTGCATCTCGCTTCGTGCCAAAGGACTGCCAGCATCTCCATTGCCTCAGGTGTCTCAGCTAGTTCCTCAGCTGCACCAAGTTCCTCAGCTGGCCCCTCACTACTGAAGACAAAGGCCACTGCTGGACGAGGTCCACGCCCAAGTCCTCAAAAGAAGCAAGTCGCTTTCCAAGTGCCGTATGATGAAGACGAAGCTGATGATGATGAACTTGCAGAAATCATCAGAGATAGGCAAGTCAGGGCCGCTAGAGCCAAAGGATCAGAGGTGCCACTGCTTTTGGATCCCAAGCTGATCCTCGACTACATTGATGATTGGCACAAGGACCCCAACACTCCCTTGCCTGACTTCAAGCTGACTCCTGGCCAAAGTCACATGCTGACCCACTTCATTCAAGAAGAAAAGTGGAAATTTGAGAAGGCCAGGAAGATCAAGAAAGCGCAGTACAAGAAAGAGGGCTATCTGAAGAAAAACGTTGTCTCTATGACAACTGAAGAACTTGTCACTACTCAGACTGAGATTAAGAAACTCAGTGATGACTTTGAAGCATATCGCGCTGATTGGCCTGGAGCCAAGGTTCGTTTTGTGAAACTTGCGGATAACTTCACTTCCAATGTTGCAGCCCCAACACAACAGGAAATTCCTCAGGCTGAAGCATCTGCTCAGCCGACTGAAAAATATGCCAGCACCGCTGATGAAAATCAGGCTGCTGAAGAAAATGTGAGTTCCAGGGCTGATGACTGCACTCCAACCGCTGAAGAAATTGCCAGGGCATCCACTTGTGGTGCGCCTGAAGAAACTGAAGAAATCAGGGCAACTGCATCAGTTGTGCTTGAAGAAAATCAACCAGATTCCTCAGCTGCTCCTGCACCAACTTCAACTCCAATCCTTCCATCTGCATCAGATGTGAAGAAGACCAAGGCTGCAGAGCGTGCTGCAGTGAAGAAAAGGAAAGCATCAGCTGCTTCAGATTCTTCAGCTCCGAAGAAAATGAAGCCTATGACAAGTTCATCTGCACATCCGATTGATGTTGTTCCCATCTCAACCAGGACATCAAAGGGCCTTGTTCCTTTTGATGAAGAATATGTGATCCCCAGCGGATCTGATGAAGAAACTCATTCTGCTGCCTCGTCTGAACCATTGGATGAAGAAATTGAAGTGGATGCGATCCCTTCAACACCTATCATCTCCTCGCCTATGCCTCAGTTCACAGCTAAAGAGGCTGGCGTTGAAGAAATGGAAGATGATGATGTGGACATTGGCTGCTCCACACCCATCATCAGTGATGAATTCTGGGAAAGTCAGCATCCAAACTCTCCAATGTTCACTCCTCTACAGCAAATTCCTCAGTCCCCCACACAAACTGTTCACATGGGATCTGAAGAAACTCATCCCACTGCATCTGTCCATGAGGAAATTCCAGCCACTAGCGTTGATGAAACCGCTGCTGCACAACCAACTACGCAGACTGCCACTGAGGAGGAACCAGAAATTCCTCAGCCTGAAGAACCTGCGATTGAGATTCCTGAAGTCGTGATGCAACTCACTGACACCCCTCTGCCGAAGCCAAAGGATCCATTCTCACGCAAGCAAAAGTTCAAGGCTGATGATTTCTTCGGCGAGCATGTATTCTTCGAAGATTACAACCCATATGACTCTGCTCGCATTAGGAAGAGGCGTTTCTGGACTGCCAGTCAAGCAAATTTCTATTCCTCAGTGTTGTTCAACAAGGAGAAGATTTTCTACCATGAGCATATTCCTCACGTGGATATGGAATCTCTGTTGTGCTTCGCACCAGTCCTCAGTGTTCTTCATGACGCTGGGCTACTCAACTTTTGCTCTGACATCTGCGATTGGAATGAGGAACTGATTCTTCAATTCTATGCAACGCTGCACATCACCGGAGATGCTGAAGATGTGAATTCATGGATGCTGGACTGGATGTCTGAAAACACTCACTACACTGCACCAGCCTCTGAATTGCTTCGTGCTCTACCACTCAGTCCTCCCCTTGAAGAAGCTCGCTGCATCTACAGTGAACCTGAGCTCACACATCATTACGTGCAGGTGCTGATGAAACCTTTGAAGCCAGGTCAAGCACCAAGAATCAAATTCCTCGTGAAGGAATTGCTGTACGTGCCCAGAACTGTCTATCGTATTCTTACGAGGATAATCAGTCCTATCAAAGGCCACGACTCATCTGATGAGGAAATTGTTGGCATCATGAAGAATCTGGTATTCAACATCGTTCATGTCATTCCTGTCAATTATCACGATTTCTTCATGAGGACCATGGCCAATGTTGCACTGTCTCCGTTTGAGCTGAAGCCTTATGCACCTTGGATCATGAGATTCCTCAGGACAAGGTCTTCGGTCAACTACAAAGCTGATTTCCAGAATCATCTCAGCTACTTGGCCCCAATTGAAGTCCTCAAGCAGACATATTCCTTAGTTGATGGAAAGGGCAAGGCACCAGCTGTAATTTATGAAGGCATTCGTCCATTGGATGGTCAGTTTCGCAAAGCAGCATCTTATTCCACCAATGATGACTCTGCCACACATGACTCTGCCAATGCACCTAATTAAGTCCACTCCTCAAGCCACTGCTCCGCGCGTGATGACTGACCGTGAACTTCTGCTTAGTCTTCACCAGAAGCTGGATCGAAATCATAAATGGGTTAAGCGTCAGTTTGGTTCACTTCTTCATAACATGACTGCCACACACAATGGAGTGAAGAAAAACCACTACTACCTCCATCAAGTCTTCGGTCGCACCTGGGCAATCCTGTCACATCTGTATGGTGAAGAAGATCTGAAGAACATGGGTCTTAATGAAGATTTTGACTGGTCTGCACCTCCACCGAAGAAATTCAAGAAGGTCAAGGTTCCTTCTCTGGTGGCCAGCTCATATTCTTGATCGCGCGACACTGATGAACATGAAGATTTGGACGACACTGCGGCAGGACCTACATCAACAAACGACCCCAACAACGCTGGCGCTCCTTCATCAACATGATTATCTTCAGGGGCGTTAGTCCTCATTTTTGATCCTTTTGGTCATTCGATGACAAAGGGGGAGAAATATGAGTTAGTCTTCAAGCGGGTCTACTATATGGGTGTTTTTTGCTAAGTTACAACTCTCATTCTTCTAAAACTTTATTGGATCGAGTTGTAATCTTAAACCCGATGGTGCCCTGATACTTTTGATGCACTATGCTCTAATACTCTTGATGCACTATTCTGCATGCTTATTCCTTGTTAATATTATTGCACGCATGCTGAATTTCATCAGGCACCATATTTCATCATGCATTTCAAATTCTTCATATTATATGTTAAATGCGTGTATGAATTACAAGATATATGGGAAGATCTCCATGATTCAACTCTTCAAGTGTGCATTGCATCAAAAGCAAATTCCTCACTATGCACATCTTCAGGGGGAGTTCTTCTATATCTTGCAATCAAATTCCTCAATATCAGTATTTACACTTCATATGTTTATCCCCGTTGAAAACTTAACCTATATTGTCATCAATCACCAAAAGGGGGAGATTGTAAGTGCATCTAGTGCCCCTTAGTGATTTTGGTGTATTGAAGACTTATAGGTTAAGGGACTAATGCGTGTGTGAGTGTACACAGGTCTATAAGTCTATGAGGAGTTTGATATTTACAGGAAAAGTCGACGCCTAAAAATGAATATCTTCGACTGAAGATTTTGGTATTTCTGAAGACTTGGAAAGTGAAGAAATTGGTGGGTCCGTGAAGACTTGATATTCATGCGAGAAATATGAAGCTTGAAGACTTTCGTTTTCATAGTTTTGTTTTTCTCTTTCTTGAGTCATAGGAAACACCGTACTGTTAAAGGGGGTCGAGGAAATACTAAGGAAAAATTTCCATGTGATGCTCAACTCAAATCCTACACCTACCAATCCCTTCGAGTGAAGCCATTGGAAATCTCATACAGTTCAGTCAATTTCTTCAGTGACAGAGACGAAGTTATTCTGGTCTCTAAGGAATTTGTCCTGACTAAGGAGTTAGGAATTCTCCAGTGCGGATTGCCTACACAGTGAGGAACATGATAGCCCTGACGATTTTGCTACTCAAAATTCCGACCGTTGCTGTGCTATGCGCCAGCTGTCCCAAAATATCTATCCACCTAACGGTCATATCATTGAAGGGCATTTATGTCTTATCATGTCGGGCTGCTCCCTAGGCTATAAATAGCCGCCCCCTACAACCACTAGCTAGTTGGCTGCTCCGAGAGAAACTGACACTTGTCATTTGAGAGCAACCCATCCTCCGAGGAGTTTGAGCGAAAATCATCAAGTGAGGAAAAACCAGAAACCCAAAACCCAAACACCTACAAACCCCAAGTGATTGAGCATCACTGAAGAGATTGATCCCGAGTGGATCCGACGCTTGTTACCTTTGAAGACTGTGCTTCTTCCAGACGGTTAGGCGTCATGGTCTAGAGCATCCAAGAGGAATAGTGGATCGCCGAGTGACCAAGTTTGTGAAGGTTTGGAAGTCGCCTGAAGACTTACCACAAGTGATTGGACGAGGTCTGTGTGACCTTAGTTCAAGGAGAATACGGTGAGGACTGGGTGTCTTGGACTAAGTGTCCTTGACTGGGTGTCCGGGACTGGGTGTCCTCGAGTTTAAATACTCAGCCGCTCCAACCAGACGTACAACTAAGACAACAGTTGGAACTGGTCTACCAAATCATTGTCTTCATCGAGCTTACTGGTTTTATTTCCTCAACCTTTTCATTTCCTCATAACTGTGCTGTATGTATGTCCATATCTGTGTTTGAAGACTTTGACTGAAGACTTTCTCAATTTCCTCAGTTCAATTTCTTCAGTCTGTTTGTCTTCATCCCGAGTTATCCTGTGATTACGCTTCCTGTACTCTGTGCCTGTCTTCATTTCATCATGATGACTATGCTTGTATTCTGTTGTGTTTACTTTTGAGTACTTATTTCGCTGCTAGTAGTTCTTCGCTAAGGAATTTCCTCACCAGCAAATTCCTTAGTGAAGAATTTCATAAAAATCGCCTATTCACCCCCACTCTAGTCGATATAACGCACTTTCACCCATTGATGTTCATGGCAGTGCGACCGCACGAAACCATCACTACAAAAAAGACACATTCGTGACATTTTGGGCCGAACGAATTTTTTTCCTGTCATACTTATGACACTTCTGTGACAATAATTGTGAAAAAACACGGTATCATCATAGATGTGGTGGGGTCCTACTTCTATGACAAAAAATCATGACAGAAAATGGGCTTTTCATCCTGGGCGGGCCGGAGACGCAGCTGCATGACATTCTTTGGGTCGTCCATGACGGAATAAACCGTGGTAGAAGCGAGGGCGAGGAAAATATCGGGGTGTTCCCGGTTACGGTGGGTGGTCGGGGCCAAGCGATGCGCGTTTCTCTCGTACATGCGCGTGCGTGGGTGCGAGGCGTTGGGCTCTAACTGAACCCGAGCGAGGCGTTGGGCTCTAACTGAACCCGAGTGATTGCACTACAGGCTACGTGTTACTGAACCCGAGTGATCGATCGATGGCTGTTAACTGAACCCGATCGAGCGATTCCTTCGCTACTGCTGCTAACTAAAGCCGATCGATGCTGCCTCTGGATGAACAGTGAGCGTTGGGGTTGGGGTTGGATGAACAGTTCTCGGTGGGGGTGGATGAACAGGACCCCGTGGTGTTGCCTCTGGATGAACAGTACCCTGATCGATCGAGCCAGTTGGGGCTGGATGAACAGGATCCCGTGGAGGGCAGGATGAACAGGACCACACCGTGGAGGACAGGATGAACAGGACCACCCCATGGAGGGCAGGATGAACAGTAGCCCGTGGAGGGGTGGTTGAACAGGAGCCCGTGGAGAGGGCTGGTTGAATAGTAGCCGGTGGAGTTGTTGGGTTTCATAGTAATTTCAAATTTTTTCCTACGCACACGCAAGATCATGATGATGCATAGCAACGAGAGGGGAGAGTGTTGTCTATGTACCCTTGTAGACCGCAACGGAAGCGTTGACGCAACGTAGAGGAAGTAGTCGTACGTCTTCCGATCCGACCGATCCAAGCACCGTTACTCCGGCACCTCCGAGTTCTTGGCACACGTACAACTCGATGACGCTCCCCGGGCTCCGATCCAGCAAAGCTTCGGGGATGAGTTTCGTCAGCACAATGGCGTGGTGACGATGATGATGTTCTACCGACGCAGGGCTTTGCCTAAGCACTACTACGATATGACCGAGGTGGAATATGGTGGAAGGGGGCACCGCACACGGCTAAGGAACGATCACGAAGATCAACTTGTGTGTCCTAGGGTGCCCCCTGCCTCCGTATATAAAGGATCCAAGGGGGGGGGGTGCGGCCGGCTTAGAGGAGGCGCGCAGGAGGAGTCCTACTCCTACCGGGAGTAGGACTCCCCTCCCGTTCCTTGTCCAACTAGGAGAGGTGGAGGGAGAGAAGGAAAGGGGGGGGGCGCCGCCCCTCCCTCCTTGTCCAATTCGGACTAGGGGGAGAGGGGGCGCGCGGCCTGCCATGGCAGCCCCTTCCTCTTCTCCACATTAGGCCCATAAGGCCCATTAACCCCCCGGGGGGTTCCGGTAACCCCCCGGTGCTCCGGTTTTATCCGAAACTTCCCCGGAACCCTTCCGGTGACCGAATATAGTCATCCAATATATCAATTTTTATGTCTCAACCATTTCGAGACTCCTCGTCATGTCCGTGATCACATCCGGTACTCCGAACTAACTTCGGTACATCAAAATGCATAAACTCATAATAACTGTCATCGTAGCGTTAAGCGTGCGGACCCTACGGTTCGAGAACAATGTAGACATGACTGAGACAAATCTCCGGTCAATAACCAATAGCGGGACCTGGATGCCCATATTGGCTCCTACATATTCTATGAAGATCTTTATCGGTCAGACCGCATAACAACATACGTTGTTCCCTTTGTCATCGGTATGTTACTTGCCCGAGATTCGATCGTCGGTATCCAATACCTAGTTCAATCTCGTTACCGGAAAGTCTCTTTACTCGTTTCGTAAAACATCATCTCACAACTAACATATTAGTTGTAATGCTTGCAAGGCTTATGTGATGTGCATTACCGAGAGGGCCCAGAGATACCTCTCCGACAATCGGAGTGACAAATCCTAATCTCGAAATACGCCAACCCAACATCTACCTTTGGAGACACCCGTAGTACTCCTTTATAATCACCCAGTTACGTTGTGACGTTTGGTAGCACCCAAAGTGTTCCTCCGGTAAACGGGAGTTGCATAATCTCATAGTCATAGGAACATGTATAAGTTATGAAGAAAGCAATAGCAACATACTAAACGATCAGGTGCTAAGCTAATGGAATGGGTCATGTCAATCAGATCATTCAACTAATGATGTGATCCCATTAATCAAATAACAACTATTTTGTCTATGGTTAGGAAACATAACCATCTTTGATTAATGAGCTAGTCAAGTAGAGGCATACTAGTGACACTCTATTTGTCTATGTATTCACACATGTATTATGTTTCCGGTTAATACAATTCTAGCATGAATAATAAACATTTATCATGATACAAGGAAATAAATAATAACTTTATTATTGCCTCTAGGGCATATTTCCTTCAGTCTCCCACTTGCACTAGAGTCAATAATCTAGATTACACCGTAATGATTCTAACACCCATGGAGCCTTGGTGCTGATCATGTTTTGCTCGTGGAAGAGGCTTAGTCAACGGGTCTGCAACATTCAGATCCGTATGTATCTTGCAAATCTCTATGTCTCCCACCTGGACTAGATCCCGGATGGAATTGAAGCGTCTCTTGATGTGCTTGGTTCTCTTGTGAAATCTGGATTCCTTTGCCAAGGCAATTGCACCAGTATTGTCACAAAAGATTTTCATTGGACCCGATGCACTAGGTATGACACCTAGATCGGATATGAACTCCTTCATCCAGACTCCTTCATTTGCTGCTTCCGAAGCAGCTATGTATTCCGCTTCACATGTAGATCCCGCTACGACGCTTTGTTTAGAACTGCACCAACTGACAGCTCCACCGTTTAATGTAAACACGTATCCGGTTTGCGATTTAGAATCGTCCGGATCAGTGTCAAAGCTTGCATCAACGTAACCTTTTACGATGAGCTCTTTGTCACCTCCATATATGAGAAACATATCCTTAGTCCTTTTCAGGTGTTTCAGGATGTTCTTGACCGCTGTCCAGTGATCCATTCCTGGATTACTTTGGTACCTCCCTGCTAAACTTATAGCAAGGCACACATCAAGTCTGGTACACAGCATTGCATACATGATAGAGCCTATGGCTGAAGCATAGGGAACATCTTTCATTCTCTCTATCTTCTGCAGTGGTCGGGCTTTGAGTCTTACTCAATTTCACACCTTGTAACACAGGCAAGAACCCTTTCTTTGCTTGATCCATTTTGAACTTTTTCAAAACTTTGTCAAGGTATGTGCTTTTTGAAAGTCCAATTAGGCGTCTTGATCTATCTCTATAGATCTTAATGCCTAATATATAAGCAGCTTCACCGAGGTCTTTCATTGAAAAACTCTTATTCAAGTATCCCTTTATGCTATCCAGAAATTCTATATCATTTCCAATCAGTAATATGTCATCTACATATAATATCAGAAATGCTACAGAGCTCCCACTCACTTTCTTGTAAATACAGGCTTCTCCAAAAGTCTGTATAAAACCAAATGCTTTGATCACACTATCAAAGCGTTTATTCCAACTCCGAGAGGCTTGCACCAGTCCATAAATGGATCGCTGGAGCTTGCATACTTTGTTAGCTCCCTTTGGATCAACAAAACCTTCTGGTTGCATCATATACAACTCTTCTTCTAGAAATCCATTCAGGAATGCAGTTTTGACATCCATCTGCCAAATTTCATAATCATAAAATGCGGCAATTGCTAACATGATTCGAACAGACTTAAGCATCGCTACGGGTGAGAAGGTCTCATCGTAGTCAATCCCTTGAATTTGTCGAAAACCTTTTGCGACAAGTCGAGCTTTATAGACAGTAATATTACCGTCAGCGTCAGTCTTCTTCTTGAAGATCCATTTATTCTCAATTGTTTGCCGATCATTGGGCAAGTCAACCAAAGTCCATACTTTGTTCTCATACATGGATCCCATCTCGGATTTCATGGCTTCAAGCCATTTTGCGGAATCTGGGCTCACCATTGCTTCTTCATAGTTCGTAGGTTCATCATGATCTAGTAGCATGACTTCCAGAACAGGATTACCGTACCACTCTAGTGCGGATCTCACTCTGGTTGATCTACGAAGTTCAGTAGTATCTTGATCTAAAGTTTCATGATCATCATCATTAGCTTCCTCACTAACTGGTGTAGGTGTCACTGAAACAGTTTTCTGTGATGTACTACTTTCCAATAAGGGAGCAGGTACAGTTACCTCGTCAATTTCTACTTTCCTCCCACTCACTTCTTTCGAGAGAAACTCCTTTTCTAGAAAGGATCCATTCTTAGCAATGAATGTCTTGCCTTCGGATCTGTGATAGAAGGTGTACCCAACAGTCTCCTTTGGGTATCCTATGAAGACACATTTCTCCGATTTGGGTTCGAGCTTATCAGGTTGAAGCTTTTTCACATAAGCATCACAGCCCCAAACTTTAAGAAACGACAACTTTGGTTTCTTGCCAAACCATAGTTCATAAGGCGTCGTCTCAACGGATTTTGATGGTGCCCTATTTAACGTGAATGCGGCCGTCTCTAGAGCATAACCCCAAAACGATAGCGGTAAATCTGTAAGAGACATCATAGATCGCACCATATCTAATAAAGTACGATTACGACGTTCGGACACACCATTACGCTGTGGTGTTCCGGGTGGTGTGAGTTGCGAAACTATTCCACAATTTTTCAAATGTACACCAAACTCGTAACTCAAATATTCTCCTCCACGATCAGATCGTAGAAACTTTATTTTCTTGTTATGATGATTTTCAACTTCACTCTGAAATTCTTTGAACTTTTCAAATGTTTCAGACTTATGTTTCATTAAGTAGATATACCCATATCTGCTTAAATCATCTGTGAAGGTGAGAAAATAACGATATCCGCCACGAGCCTCAATATTCATCGAACCACATACATCTGTATGTATGATTTCCAACAAATCTGTTGCTCTCTCCATAGTACCGGAGAACGGTGTTTTAGTCATCTTGCCCATGAGGCACGGTTCGCAAGTACCAAGTGATTCATAATCAAGTGGTTCCAAAAGCCCATCAGTAAGGAGTTTCTTCATGCGTTTTACACCGATATGACCTAAACGGCAGTGCCACAAATAGGTTGCACTATCATTATCAACTCTGCATCTTTTGGCTTCAACATTATGAATATGTGTATCATTACTATCGAGATTCATCAAAAATAGACCACTCTTCAAAGGTGCATGACCATAAAAGATATTACTCATATAAATAGAACAACCATTATTCTCTGATTTAAATGAATAACCGTCTCGCATCAAACAAGATCCAGATATAATGTTCATGCTCAACGCTGGCACCAAATAACAATTATTTAGGTCTAATACTAATCCCGAAGGTAGAAGTAGAGGTAGCGTGCCGACTGCGATCACATCGACTTTGGAACCATTTCCCACGCGCATCGTCACCTCGTCCTTTGCCAGTGTTCGCTTAATCCGTAGTCCCTGTTTCGAGTTGCAAATATTAGCAATAGAACCAGTATCAAATACCCAGGTGCTACTGCGAGCTCTAGTGAGGTACACATCAATAACATGTATATCACATATACCTTTGTTCACCTTGCCATCCTTCTTATCTGCCAAATACTTGGGCAGTTCCGCTTCCAGTGACCAGTCTGCTTGCAGTAGAAGCACTCAGTTTAAGGCTTAGGTCCAGACTTGGGTTTCTTCTCTTGAGTAGCAACTTGCTTGCCGTTCTTTTTGAAGTTCCCCTTCTTCTTCCCTTTGCCCTTTTTCTTGAAACTAGTGGTCTTGTTGACCATCAACACTTGATGCTCCTTCTTGATTTCTACCTCCGCGGCTTTCAGCATTGCGAAGAGCTCGGGAATAGTCTTATTCATCCCTTGCATATTATAGTTCATCACGAAGCTCTTGTAGCTTGGTGGCAGTGATTGGAGAATTCTGTCAATGACGCAATCATCTGGAAGAGTAACTCCCAATTGAATCAAGTGATTATTATACCCAGACATTTTGAGTATATGCTCACTGACAGAACTGTTCTCCTCCATCTTGCAGCTATAGAACTTATTGGAGACTTCATATCTCTCAATCCGGGCATTTGCTTGAAATATTAACTTCAACTCCTGGAACATCTCATATGCTCCATGACGTTCAAAACGTCGTTGAAGTCCCGATTCTAAGCCGTAAAGCATGGCACACTGAACTATCGAGTAGTCATCAGCTTTGCTCTGCCAGACGTTCATAACATCTGGTATTGCTCCAGCAGCAGGCCTGGCACCCAGCGGTGCTTCCAGGACGTAATTCTTCTGTGCAGCAATGAGGATAATCCTCAAGTTACGGACCCAGTCCGTGTAATTGCTACCATCATCTTTCAACTTTGCTTTCTCAAGGAACGCATTAAAATTCAAAGGAACAATAGCACGAGCCATCTATCTACAATCAACATAAACAAGCAAGATACTATCAGGGACTAAGTTCATGATAAATTTAAGTTCAATTAATCAAATTTAAAGAACTCCCACTTAGATAGACATCCCTCTAATCCTCTAAGTGATCACATGATCCAAATCAACTAAACCATAACCGATCATCACGTGAGATGGAGTAGTTTTCAATGGTGAACATCGTTATGTTGATCATATCTACTATATGATTCACGCTCGACCTTTCGGTCTCCGTGTTCCGAGGCCATATCTGCATATGCTAGGCTCGTCAAGTTTAACCTGAGTATTCTGCGTGTGCAAAAACTGGCTTGCACCCGTTGTAGATGGACGTAGAGCTTATCACACCCGATCATCACGTGGTGTCTGGGCACGACGAACTTTGGCAACGGTGCATACTCAGGGAGAACACTTCTTGATAATTTAGTGAGAGATCATCTTATAATGCTACCGTCAATCAAAGCAAGATAAGATGCATAAAAGATAAACATCACATGCAATCAATATAAGTGATATGATATGGCCATCATCATCTTGTGCCTGTGATCTCCATCTCCGAAGCACCGTCATGATCACCATCGTCACCGGCGCGACACCTTGATCTCCATCGTAGCATCGTTGTCGTCTCGCCAATCTTATGCTTCCACGACTATCGCTACCGCTTAGTGATAAAGTAAAGCATTACATCGCGATTGCATTGCATACAATAAAGCAACAACCATATGGCTCCTGCCAGTTGCCGATAACTCGGTTACAAAACATGATCATCTCATACAATAAAATTTAGCATCATGCCTTGACCATATCACATCACAACATGCCCTGCAAAAACAAGTTAGACGTCCTCTACTTTGTTGTTGCAAGTTTTACGTGGCTGCTACGGGCTTAAGTAAGAACCAATCTCACCTATGCATCAAAACCACAACGATAGTTTGTCAATTTGACTCCGTTTTAACCTTCGCAAGGACCGGGCGTAGCCACACTTGGTTCAACTAAAGTTGGAGAGACTGTCGCCCGCAAGCCACCCATGTGCAAAGCACGTCGGGAGAACCGGTCTCGCGTAAGCGTACGCGTAATGTCGGTCCGGGTCGTCTCGTCCAACAATACCGCCGAACCAAAGTATGACATGCTGGTAGGCAGTATGACTTATATCGCCCACAACTCACTTGTGTTCTACTCGTGCATATAACATCAAACCATAAAACCTAGGCTCGGATGCCACTGATGGGGAACGTAGTAATTTCAAATTTTTTCCTACGCACACGCAAGATCATGATGATGCATAGCAACGAGAGGGGAGAGTGTTGTCTATGTACCCTTGTAGACCGCAACGGAAGCGTTGACGCAACGTAGAGGAAGTAGTCGTACGTCTTCCGATCCGACCGATCCAAGCACCGTTACTCCGGCACCTCCGAGTTCTTGGCACACGTACAACTCGATGACGCTCCCCGGGCTCCGATCCAGCAAAGCTTCGGGGATGAGTTTCGTCAGCACAATGGCGTGGTGACGATGATGATGTTCTACCGACGCAGGGCTTTGCCTAAGCACTACTACGATATGACCGAGGTGGAATATGGTGGAAGGGGGCACCGCACACGGCTAAGGAACGATCACGAAGATCAACTTGTGTGTCCTAGGGTGCCCCCTGCCTCCGTATATAAAGGATCCAAGGGGGGGGGGTGCGGCCGGCTTAGAGGAGGCGCGCAGGAGGAGTCCTACTCCTACCGGGAGTAGGACTCCCCTCCCGTTCCTTGTCCAACTAGGAGAGGTGGAGGGAGAGAAGGAAAGGGGGGGGGCGCCGCCCCTCCCTCCTTGTCCAATTCGGACTAGGGGGAGAGGGGGCGCGCGGCCTGCCATGGCAGCCCCTTCCTCTTCTCCACATTAGGCCCATAAGGCCCATTAACCCCCCGGGGGGTTCCGGTAACCCCCCGGTGCTCCGGTTTTATCCGAAACTTCCCCGGAACCCTTCCGGTGACCGAATATAGTCATCCAATATATCAATTTTTATGTCTCAACCATTTCGAGACTCCTCGTCATGTCCGTGATCACATCCGGGACTCCGAACTAACTTCGGTACATCAAAATGCATAAACTCATAATAACTGTCATCGTAGCGTTAAGCGTGCGGACCCTACGGTTCGAGAACAATGTAGACATGACTGAGACAAATCTCCGGTCAATAACCAATAGCGGGACCTGGATGCCCATATTGGCTCCTACATATTCTATGAAGATCTTTATCGGTCAGACCGCATAACAACATACGTTGTTCCCTTTGTCATCGGTATGTTACTTGCCCGAGATTCGATCGTCGGTATCCAATACCTAGTTCAATCTCGTTACCGGCAAGTCTCTTTACTCGTTCCGTAATACATCATCTCACAACTAACTTATTAGTTGTAATGCTTGCAAGGCTTATGTGATGTGCATTACCGAGAGGGCCCAGAGATACCTCTCCGACAATCGGAGTGACAAAACCTAATCTCGAAATACGCCAACCCAACATGTACCTTTGGAGACACCTGTAATACTCCTTTATAATCACCCAGTTACGTTGTGACGTTTGGTAGCACCCAAAGTGTTCCTCCGGTAAACTGGAGTTGCATAATCTCATAGTTATAGGAACATGTATAAGTCATGAAGAAAGCAATAGCAACATACTAAACGATCGGGTGCTAAGCTAATGGAATGGGTCATGTCAATCAGATCATTCACTTAATGATGTGATCCCGTTAATCAAATAACAACTCCTTGTTTATGGTTAGGAAACATAACCATCTTTGATTAATGAGCTAGTCAAGTAGAGGCATACTAGTGACACTTTGTTTGTCTATGTATTCACACATGTATTATGTTTCCGGTTAATACAATTCTAGCATGAATAATAAACATTTATCATGATATAAGGAAATAAATAATAACTTTATTATTGCCTCTAGGGCATATTTCCTTCAGGAGTAGCGCGCGGTGGAGGTTGGATGAATAGGAGCCCATGGATGAACAGTCGCAGGTGGAGGCTGGAGGAGGTCGACGGTGGATGAACAGTAGCCCGTGGAGGCTGGAGGGAGTCGATGGTGGAGATGAACAATATCCCGTGGAGTCCCATTTTGCGGTACGCCACACCCCTCCCGATGAACAGGACCCCCGTTTCGACCATAGCGCTCCAACACAAGCCCGTTTCCTCCGTTTTACGGTATGCCACACCCCTCCCGATCAACAGGACCCCCGTTTCGACCCTAGGAGGTCCGTTTCCTCCGTTTTGCGGTACGCCAGACCCCTCCCGATGAACAAGATCCCGTTTCAAACGTGGCCGGTCGAACACAAGGCAGTTTCCTCTATTCTGCGGTACGTCAGGCCTCATTTCCATCGGCTGTTCCGTCCAAGCCCTCCCGATGAACACGACGACGTATTCCATTCCGACCCAGCCGGTTGGCTCCCCATGAACACGACGACGACTGATGTCTACTACACAACCTTCTTCATGTAGACGTTGTTGGGCCTCCAAGTGCAGAGGCTTGTAGGACAGTAGCAAATTTCCCTCAAGTGGATGACCTAAGGTTTAGCAATCCGTAGGAGGCGTAGATGAAGATGGTCTCTCTCAAGCAACCCTGCAACCAAAGAACAAAGAGTCTCTTGTGTCCCCAACACACCCAATACAATGGTAAATTGTATAGGTGCACTAGTTCGGCGAAGAGATGGTGATACAAGTGGTATATGGATGGTAGATAAATGTTTTTGTAATATGAAAATATAAAAACAGCAAGGTAACTAATGATAAAAGTGAGCACAAACAGTATTGCAATGCTAGGAAACAAGGCCTAGGGTTCATACTTTCACTAGTGCAAGTCCTCTCAACAATAATAACATAATTGGGTCATATAACTATCTCTCAACATGCAACAAAGAGTCACTCCAAAGTCACTAATAGCGGAGAACAAACGAAGAGATTATGGTAGGGTACGAAACCACCTCAAAGTTATTCTTTCCAATCAATCCGTTGGGCTATTCTTATAAGTGTCACAAACAGCCCTAGAGTTCATACTAGAATAACACCTTAAGACACAAATCAACCAAAACCCTAATGTCACCTAGATACTCCAATGTCACCTCAAATATCCATGGGTATGATTATACGATATGCGTCACACAATCTCAGATTCATCTATTCAACCAACACATAGAACCTCAAAGAGTGCCCCAAAGTTTCTACCGGAGAGTCAAGACAAAAACGTGTGCCAACCCCTATGCATAGATTCCCAAGGTCACGGAACCCGCAAATTGATCACCAAAATATACATCAAGTGGATCAATAGAATACCCCATTGTCACCACGGGTATCCCACGCAAGACATACATCAAGTGTTCTCAAATCCTTAAAGACTCAGTACGATAAGATAACTTCAAAGGAAATCTCAATCCATTACAAGAGAGTAGAGGGGGAGAAACATCATAAGATCCAACTATAATAGCAAAGCTCGCGATACATCAAGATCGTGCCACCTCAAGAACACGAGAGAGAGAGAGAGATCAAACACATAGCTACTGGTACATACCCTCTGCCCCGAGGGAGAACCACTCCCTCCTCATCACGAAGAGCACCGGGAGGATGAAGATGGCCACCGGAGAGGGATTCCCCCTCCGGCAGGGTGCCGGAACGGGTCTAGATTGGTTTTCGTTGGCTACGGAGGCTTCTAGCGGCGGAACACCCAATCTATTGTGCTCCCCGATTGTTTTATGGTATATGGGTATATATAGGAGGAAGAAATACATCAGGGAGCCACGAGGGGTCCATGACGGTGGAGGTCGCTCCCCTGCCTCGTGGCTTCCTCGTTGATCCCCTGACGTGCACTCCAAGTCTCCTGTTTTGCTTTCTTTCCAAAAATAACTTTTCCGAAGGTTTCATTCCGTTTGGACTCCGTTTGATATTCCTTTTATGTGAAACACTGAAACAAGGGAAAAATAGAAACTGGCACTTGGCTCTGGGTTAATAGGTTAGTCCCAAAAATCATATAAAATAGCATATAAATGCATGTAAAACATCCAAGGTTGATAATATAATAGCATGGAATAATCAAAAATTATAGATACGTTGGAGACATATCAACGACGATGTTTCTCCGTTCCAACCCAACCATGTAGACGAGCCCTAGCCGTACATACGCGCGAGTAGGCGTTCGAGACCCCGCCCGTATGTACGTACGTGGCCGTATTTACTTTCTTGCACCCTGGCCGATGTACGTACGTGTGCATGCTACGTGCGCGCCTCTACTACGACATGTGCGTGCCTCTACATCGACCATTATGTACGTACACGTTCGCGACCAGAATGACAACGCTACGTACGCTTCGACCAGGTGCCTCCCGACTGTCAGGCACTTCCTTGCGCGCGAAGATGTAGCTAGTGGGTCCTAGCAGTCAGGGGGGCGAATCATTTTTTTGCCCGGACACACTTCCTTGCATGCGAAGATGTAGCTGGTGGGTCCCAACAGTCAGGGGGAAACATTTTTTTCGCAAAATACGGTGGCCCGTCCGGTGGGTCCCCGTTGTCAAGTGGAGGAATATTTATTCTGCGTGTAATAAGGAGGCACTTCCTTGCTGCGGCCGTGGACCCAGCTGTCAGCCTCTCCACGTACAGTACTCTTCCGATGAAATTCATTCCTTGACAACGTTGACCACGCCGCACCGAGAGCACCAGGGCGGTGGACCACGGTGAGGCCTAGGAAGGGGACGACATGGAGCCGGGGAAGATGCGGCAGTGGAAGCCCGCGCGGAGAGGAGTACGAGGGTTCACTGGTTCGGCTGCGGTGTGAGGTTGCCATCGCCGCAGGGCCTGGACAGCAGTGGGAATAGTAGGGGGCGGTGAGGCCTCCGCGGCAGCACAACCGGCCACGGGAGGCAGGAGCATGTGGCACAACCAGCGCTGCTTTGGGCGTTTGGAGCAAGAAGACCAGAGCTTGAAGAAGCACTACGGTCGTTGGATGGACATCGTACGGTCACTTGAGATCAAACCGTGCATATTGACTAAGTTGACAAAGCCCTCCATCCCCGTTAACTTAGTAGGCCCACAAGTCAGCCTCCCACTATATTGGGTCCCAGCTAGCAGGGGGAGTATTCTTTTTTTGTGTGTAATAAGGAGGCACTTCCTTGCGTGCGAAGATATAGCTGGTGGGTCCGAGCTGTCAACGGCGGTAACGTTTTTTTCGCGAAATACAAAGGCCCTTTCGGTGGGTCCTAGATGTCAGGTGGAGGAATAATTATTTTGCGCGTAATAAGGAGGCATTTTCTTGCGTGCGGCCATGACCCAGCTGTCAGCCTCTCCACGTACAGTCCACTTCAGATGCATGTCGGTCGTTGACCACGTTGACCAGGCCACGTCGAGAGCACCAGTGCGGTGGACGATGACGAGGCCTAGGAAGGGAACGACACGGAGCCAAGAAAGACTAGGCAGTTGTTTCCCACGCGGAGGAGAGTACGAATGTACAAGGGTTTACTGGTTCGTCTGCCGTCGCCGGGGAATAACAGCAAGTGTGGGTGAGTAGAGGGATGGCTAGGCCATCGATGGGAGTACGGTGGGGCGGTGAGGCCTGCACGGCAGCACAGCCGGCCGCGGGGAGGAGAGAGCAGGCAGTCCCGCCGGCGCTTGTTTGAGTGACTGGAGCAGGAAGGCAGAGATTGAAGAAGCACAACGGACGTTGGATGGACATCCAACAGTCACTGCTTGTGCGTCAACCTTTTTTTAGGAAAGCCTCAAATATGTGGAAAACATCATACATCCCATCTGCCATTATTTCTAATAATTTATAGCCCATTTGCTAATTCTTAAGTTTTTTCTGGAGACCATATTCTTTTTGTTAGCATTACAACCCATATTGTGGCCACGGTTAAACAATTATACAAAATTTTGCATATTTCGATGCGGTCCGAACTATTTTTAATCCCGAAATTTCGAGTCACGTTCAAACTGATTTTAAAAATAAATATATATCAATATAAAATCCAACAAATTGTCCACGCATAAAAATCAATGCAATTTAAAATCTCAAAATGATAAAAAAGAAATTTGAAACTAATTGCCAGTTTGATGTGTTTTAAAAATGTACAATCCATTTCTCATTACTGATAGGCCATATTCTCGGCCAGCTGAATGAAAGCTCTCCTCGTCTTGAAAGATTTGCAGCCCAACAGGCCTGACAAAGCGACTTACTTGGCAAATCACAAAAAAACTGGGTTGTGATCATGGACCGAACTGTCAGCCTCTCCACGTACAGTACTCTTCCGATGGAAGACGGTCGTTGACCACATTGACCACGCCGCGTCGAGAGCACCAAGGCTGTGGATGACGACGAGGCCTAGGAAGGGGATAACGCGGAGCCGGGGAAGACACCGCAGTGGATGCCCACGCGGAGAGGAGGACGAGGGTTCACTGGTTCGGCTGCGGTGTGAGGCTGCCGTCGCCGCAGGGCCTGGCTAGCGGTGGGAGTAGTAGGGGGCGATGAGGCCTTAACGGCAGCACAGCCGGCCATTGGAGGCAGGAGCAGACGGTCTCGCCAGCACTGGTTTGGGCCGCTGGTGCAATAAGAGCAGCGATTGAAGAAGCAACATGACCGTTCGATTCAAATCCAATGGTTACTGCTCCTAGAATCGTCCGTTGACTAAGTTGACAAGCCCTGCGTATGCATCAACTTAGTAGGCCCACAGGTCAGCCTCCCAACCGGTGTGCCTCAGATGTCAGTGGGAGGAATCATTTTTTTCGCGTAATAAGGAGGCAGTTGATTGCATGCGGCCAGGCCAGCGGAGGGAGTAGGGTGGGCCGGGGAAGCCTGCGCGGCATCACAGCGGGCCACAAGAGGAGGGAGCAGGCAGTCCCGCCGGTGCTAGTTTAGGCGGCTGGAGTAGAAAGATCAGAGATTGAAGAAGCACATCGGCCGTTGGATGGACATCCAACAGTCACTGCTGCTAGAATCGTGTGTTGACTGACAAAGCCTTGCGTAAACAAGTCAGCCTCGAAATCTGTGGCGTGTACAGCCCATTTGCTATTATTTTTATAATTTTTACTCATTTTCTAATTCATATGGAATTTATTGCAGCCCGTTTTCCATTTTTAGAATTGCTGCCCATTTTCTGGTCAGTACCAGGATTAAAAAGTTAACTAAATATGTGGGAAATTTTGAAAATTCGCAAATTTTTACTGGGGAACAAAATATTCTTAATCCAAAAATTAGCAGCCATACTAAAACAAATTTAAAAATAAATTAATACTATGTCATGTTAAATTCAATGAAATACATATAAGATATCAGTAAATAACAAAAACAAAAAAGAAATTAATATCCCATTTGCTATAATTTTTTTGGAATTTTCAACCCCTTTTGATATTACTTTTAACAGACACTGACCATACTCTTTGGCCAGGCCGGAATGCATCCCTCCCCGTCTTGAAAGATTTGCAGGCTAGTAAGTCGGAGAAAAAAAATAGGCCTAACTTGGGTATTCTTGAAAAAGAAATACCGGGCTACCTATTTTTCCAAAGAAAAAACCGCTGGGCTGGTCATATTGTTAGACGGGCCACAGAGACCGCACAACCCAGCTTATAGCCTGCTCCTCCGAATTACTACTAAAAAAAGTTGTGCAATTCTGTCGTTAATTGACTATACGTTGAAAATGATGTGGGTCCCAGATATCAGCATGGTGGATTAGAGTAAAAAAACGAGGGGTTCATCTGAGTAGTAAAAGAGGCGCTTGCTTGTGTTCGGGAGTGACCTGGTGGGTCCGTACTGTCATACTCACAACTACAGTCCTCTCCTGATTCACTATGTTGACCAGGACCGTTTCAAAAAAAAACTATGTTGACAGGGCCGGACGGCGGTGCCGCGGCGAGCGCACCAAGGCGGAGGATAAAGTGGTGCCGCCAATGTGCTGGGCTAGGTTGGACATTCTTATTGAAAAATAACAATGGACCGAATCTATTTACGACGTTGACTACGATTTGCATGGGTCCGCTGGTTGCAGGAAGAAAATGCTGGGAGGAAGAAGACTGGTCGCTATCTTTGCCGAAGAATAATATCGACTGAATGTAACGACACTATCATAGGAAATAATATCCTCCTGTTAAATCTTGAATTTAAAGAACTGGTGCATGAGCATTTAGCTTTATTTATTTATTTACTTATTTATGTTTAGGGGACCATGACCATGTACCTGGGCCGGATTCATGTGAGAGCCTCCCTTCCAGTTAATTCCGGGCTACTCTATTGGGCCTTCATCAGTGGGCTGCATGTTATCAACAAGTGGAAAATGTGTTCCGTACGAAAAATAGTATGTGCTACGTGTGGTACGGGGCACTAAAGGATCGAACCATGCAACGACTTCCAAAACATTGTGTTTGTTGTTCTAACAACACATTTATTCAACCAACAGACGAAATATACCACTGATTATACATTGAAAACAATAGCTGCAGCAACCAGGGCTGGGGGTGCAGCAGAAGCAGTAAGCAGGCCAGAAGAGTGAAGACGCAACTCTCTCTTCCAAACCAAACATCAGCCATCATTACAAAAGGGCTACCAAAAAAGAACAAGTGTGTGCATAAACTAAATAAAGATCCTACTACACCAAGTGTACGCATCTAACTAACTAGCTCAGTTAGACGTTACTATTTATTAAGCTGTGGAGATTGACTGATGGCTTGAACCAGATGGGTGCCTGACGGGGGAAACTCCAGCCAGCAGGTCGAAGTCTGATACTTGCGACCCTCTCTCCTACTTTGGGCTACAGAGCGTGGTGGCACATATCAGGGTATGGTGCATGCAGAGACTCATGGTACGTTGTGTACACACAGTTTTGCTTGATGAACGAAACCACGCTGACATCATGATCCTTGCCGTCAGTTATCTACTGGTTAATCGGATAATTCAGTCTGACAAACAGAGAGTGTGTACCAAGGCTACTTACCAACCTTGAGTCAAAAATTCCTGAAGGCCCAGAGAAGTTGGGATCCTGCTGAAAGACCTTGCAGTGAATGTGATTGTATTCCGCGAAACAACATGTCCGGTACGTGCGAATGATTGCCGTCGTCTGATCGAGCCAGGAACCACCTGCAACTGCCTTGCCGCTTTTCTTTAAAAGGTTCTGGGATTAGGAAGGGTAGGGACACCAGGCGGCCTACAACATCATATCAAGTTGGAGTCAAATAACCCACAAAAAAGTTGGAGTCAAATAAAAAAGGGCTCTTGATGTAATCAATCTTAAGAACAACATGTTATGAGCATGAATATTTTTTCAGTAAATGTTGACAGTAATATAAGCAAGCCATCATGATATCATAGGAAAGTATCATAAAAAAAGTTGGAGTCAAATAAAAAAGGGCTCTTTGATGTAGTCAATCTTAAGAACAGCATGTTATGAGCATGAATATTTTTTCAGTAAATGTTGATAGTAATATAAGCAAGACATCATGATATCATAGGAAAGTAACATACTGCTGTAACAGCCGTTTGTAGCGATGATTGGAGTAGGCCAGCAATACGTCCAACCATAGAAGGAGTCGACTGTGTAAATGAAGCCCTTGTGTTCAATGGCATCAAAGAACCATGGAGGATGTATGATCCTGTGATGGACGTGCATATTTATCCACTTACCGCAGTGACCTGTTAGATAGGCGAGACCGCGGTTGAAGAACACAATTAGCCTAAAGTCTTTATAATTCGCAGATCTTGTGGGCACTTGGCATATTACAACCTTGAGCAAATCAAACTTGGTATCATGTTGGCTACTTAAGATTCCGAGTATTCTGGGCCGCGGTGCCAAAGCAGTGCAGTGTTAATCGAAGGAAGGGGGATCAATCGCCGGGTGTAGACCTCCACAAGAATCTAGCTGCCGCGACCGTCGACGAGCACCATCCAAGACGTGTTCATGCCGATCCAGTACATACCGTTAATGTAGTTGAGGGTGACGAGGATCGGATCACAGTCAAGGGGGTTGATGCTTGCCACCCTACGATCTTTATGCTGCGTGACACGTCGTTTCTGATGATCATGCGACATCAGCAATCAAGGAGCTGGCTTAAAAAGCTCCGGCCTGAGGGCTTTGAGTAAACGGTACAACCACGATGAGCATGCGGCATGGTACTGAGATTGTCCACACGCGAAACAATGAGCTTGATTACCTCTGTGGGGAGTGAATTCCAGCCACTCTTTCGGCGGACGCTGCTCGGTTCTGCCATTGTTAGTGCTTCGGTTTCAGACGAGGGGGGGGGGGGGGGGGCCTTAGCGGGGAGGGAAGATTGGGGGGGGGGGAGGCACCTTAGCGGGGATGGAAGAGCAGACAAATATGGAGAAGCGAATATGTGCTGCGGGAAGTGGACAGGTGATGATGACTACAGCACGCCGGTTGACTTACGAGACACATACCAGTAGCGTAGGGTCATATCGAAGTCAGACAACTGGCTTGAGTGATCATAGTACTGGTACTCCCTATAGTACCTGCTACTATGCCCTAACTTGCTTGAGTAGAGTAGTAGTGGAGTAGGAGTCGCTGGAGGATCAGCGCCGCCTGCTAGTCTCGGAGGAGGACTGAGGGAGTCCTGGATTAGGGGGTGTTCGGATAGCCGAACTATACCTTCAGCCAGACTCCTGGACTATGAAGATGCAAGATTGAAGACTCCGTCCCGTGTCCGGAAGGGACTTTCCTTGGCATGGAAGTGTCGCGACCCGATCCGAATGGATCAAGCGCTCTGTGCTCAGGTGTCATCCCTGGATCAGTAATGCTGACACCACACAGTACATCGAAGGATTTATAGCAGAGTGGCAATCACACACTTATTACATCGTTGTCTCAAAGAGAACTTATTACAATAAACATGGCTTAAGGCCATCTAGTGTCGATAACAGCGGAAGACTTGGAAGATAAATGGGTCCATCAACTCCAATGGCATCACTGAGTATAGAACCACGACCTAAAACACCTTACTCGTCGTCTGAAAAGTCTGCAACATGAGAAGTTGCAGCCCGAAAACGGGTCAGCACATGGAATATGCTGGCAAAGTAACACATAGAGAGTAATGGAATGAAACAGCTATACTATATGCATATATGGCTGGTGGAAAGCTCTATGGTTACAGTTTTGCGTAAAGCCAGTTTTTCCCTACTGCAAAGGAATAAATTTATTTAACTATCATGGTGGTTGTGAAACATCGAGAATGGTTGACAGCATTCCGATCCCAATTAAGTGAACAATTAAAACCCAACAACATTAATTAGAAGTAACATGTTGAGATTCACATGATATTCAAATACTAGATACTCAAGTTGTCCATAACCGGGGACACGGCTAATCATGATTAGTTTGTACACTCTGCAGAGGTTTGCGCACTTTTCCCCACAAGACTCGATCGCCTCCGTTTGGTTTCTCGCACTACATGGTGTTTGAGAAGACGGATGACCGAGACACAGTCTTTCAGAAGCGCTAGCACCTTACATGTGGGGTAGACCGTACCACCTACAACCCCTACATCTGCTAGTCCACCCTGTAAGAGTTCGCACTACTTAGTCAACTATGCCAGAGCCCATAATGGCTTGTGGCTGCACACGGAAGTTTCTAGCATGAAAGATCTTATGATCCCTTTGAGCCTGGGTGGCGGTCCAAAAAAAACAGGCAAGTCCTGATAGACATCAGGTGCCTCAATCCACCCAGATGTGTGTTTAAGTTGCCACCTTAGATAAACCATTAAAATTAACAAACTCACATCTGTCATGGATATCACTCACCCAATCCACGTCTACTAGCATAGCATGGCATAATAAGCAAACGTAGAAGTAACTCCCAAAGGTTTGATAATAATACAGGTAATAGGTACTACCTCATCTACTTCCCATCCCACAATTTAATTAGATCCTAACCATGCAATGTGTGAGGATTGATCTAATGCAATAAAACTGGGTTGTAGAAAAGGTATGATCAAAGTGTTACTTGCCTTGCTGATGATCCGCGAGTCCTAGGGAATCGAAGTAACAAGCGGCGCAATCCGGGTGATCTATCGCAGACAAACAAGAAGCACACAATAAGTACTCATCTAATGCACAAGTAAAACTCGAACAAGAGAACGAACCAGAAGGTTCAACTTAAGAACTCCGGTTGCAAATAAAGAATGAACCGAACAAAGAAACGGAAAACAAACGGCGGAAGAAAACAGCTCGGTTCTAGCAAGTTGAAACTAAGTCAAATTTTACCGGGGCAAAAACTTGTTTAAGTTGATTAGACGGAATGGCGGTTTCGAAACGAAACTCCAGGCGCTTGAATCACCTGATTCCGATAAACGAGCGAGAAGATAAACTAGAACGAAGATCGGATCTGAGATCGCGATCGCGGAATAAATCCGATGAGAAGAAAAAGAAGAACGGTTATACGAACGGACGTTCGTTAACCTAGAAGAATCCGGTGATCACGTTCGTTAGGACGAACGGTCCGGCGAACGGTCCAAAGGCAACTAAATCGGAAGAGAAAACGAATCCGATCTAGGGTTTCGGAGAAGAAAACCGAAACGAAAAACCGATCTAGAAAACGAATCAGAAGAGAAGAAAAGAATTAGAACGATTAGAAGAAAACGATCCGAGGAAAAGAGACGCGGGGCAACCTCCGGCGAGGGGCTCCGGCGGCTTGGCGTAGGGCGGTGGCACGGTGGCGGCGACTTGGGGCGCGGCGCGGGTGTAGGGTGCGGTGGAGGGCTTGGGGTTTGATTTGATGGGTTTAGAGGGGGGGGTGTTGGGGTATTTATATTGGGGAGGGGAGAGGAGACTTGGGGTAGGGGTCAAGAAAAATAGAGGAAAAAGGAAAACGAAACAAAGGAAAGGGGGCTAAGAATCCTACTAGGATTCGGCTAGAGCAAGAGGCGAGGCGGCGGCCTGCGCTCCTGTGCCTGGCGCGCAGCGCACTGGAGGCTGGGGCGGCTGGCTGGCTGGGCCTTTGGCCCGGCTGGCCTGGCGGGAGGCTCCCCTTTTTTTAAACGGTTTTCGCGCGCAGAAAACAAAAGAAAAAGAAACTAAACGAACTCCGAAAAATCTAAAGTAAATTTTCCCCGACTCCTAAAAATGAGCCGAACAAAATGAACTTTACTCCGGACCTAAAATGCAATTTTCGAAAACGCGCATTTTTCCCTATCCAAATAAAATGCAAACAAAACTCCGGCAAACAAAAATTTGATCTATTTATTAAATCTTCATTTTTTTCCTAAATTTGGGAAAGTCATATTATTCCCTCTCTCATATTTTGATATTGGAAAAATAATTGAAGATGAAATAAATAAATCAAATGATCCTCTTTTCAAATTCGAGAAAACTCTCAAATATGAAAATAACGAAATCCCCAACTCTCTCCGAAGGTCCTTGAGTTGCGTGAAATTTCTAGGATCAACCAAAATGCAAGAAAAAAATATGTTATGCATGATGATCTAGTGTATAACATTCCAAATTGCAAAATTTGGGATGTTACAAACCTACCCCCCTTAAGATGAATCTCGCCCTCGAGATTCGGGTTGGCTAGAAAATAGGTGAGGGTGGTCTTTGAGCAAATCTTCTTCTCTCTCCCAGGTGGCTTCATCCTCTGAGTGGTGGTTCCACTGGACTTTGCAAAATTTGATAACCATGCTGCGAGTAACTCTGCTGGCATAATCGAGAATCTTGACTGGCTTCTCCTCATATGTTAGGTCATCCTTTAACTGAATCGCTTCAAGCGGTACTGTATCTCTTAGCGGTACCTCCGCCATCTCGGCATGACATTTCTTCAGCTGAGAAACATGGAATACATCATGAACTCCTGACAGTCCCTCTGGTAATTCCAACTTATAAGCGACTTCTCCCATACGTTGCAAGATCTTATATGGTCCAACGAAACGCGGTGCTAACTTTCCCTTAACTCCAAAGCGCTTAACTCCTCGAAGTGGGGATACTCGAAGATAAACTCTGTCTCCGGTTTCGTAAACTATCTCCTTGCGTTTAGAATCTGCGTAGCTCTTCTGCCTGGACTGGGCTACCTTGAGCCTATCGCGAATCAACTTAACTTTCCGTTCAGACTCCTTAATCAAATCTGGTCCAAAGAATTGACGGTCTCCAACTTCGTCCCATGACAACGGTGTCCTGCACCTCCTTCCGTATAAAGCTTCGAAAGGTGCCATCTTCAAACTGGTTTGGTAACTGTTGTTATAGGAAAACTCCGCATACGGCAAGTTTTCGTCCCAGCTAGATCCATAATCTAGTGCACAAGCTCTCAGCATATCTTCCAAAATCTGATTGACTCTCTCGGTCTGTCCATCTGTCTGCGGATGAAAAGCTGTGCTGAACTCTAGTCTGGTTCCTAAAGTTTCATGCAACTGATTCCAAAACTTTGAGGTAAATTGGGTTCCTCTATCTGATACGATACTCCTTGGAACTCCATGCAAACAAATGATCCTAGTCATGTATATCTTTGCCAACTTAGCACTGGTGTAAGTGGTCTTAACTGGAATGAAATGTGCTACCTTCGTCAAACGATCAACTACTACCCATATCGAGTCATAGCCTGATTTTGTCCTGGGTAGTCCTGTGATAAAATCCATGCCTATCTTATCCCACTTCCATTCGGGTATCGGCAATGGCTGTAACAATCCTGCTGGCTTCTGATGCTCTGCCTTTACTCTCTGGCATACGTCACAAACTGCTACATATGCTGCAATATCCTTCTTCATTCCGGTCCACCAGAATGTTTCCTTTAAATCCAAATACATCTTGGTATTCCCTGGGTGAATCGAATATGGTGAATCATGTGCCTCTTGCAAAATCAACTTCCTGATCTCCGGGTCATTTGGCACATAAACACGGTCCTCAAACCATAAGGTATCGTGCTCATCCTCACGAAATCCCTTAGCTTTTCCTTTGCTAAGTTTCTCCTTTATAGCAGCAATCTCTTTGTCAGATCTCCGAGCTTCTCTGATTTTATCCATCGATGTTGACTGAAACTCCAATGCTGCTACATAGCCTCTCGGAACTATTTCCAAACATAGCTCACGAAGGTTTTCTGCTAACTCCTTGGGTATTTTCCCCGTCATTAGGGTATTGACATGGCTCTTACGGCTCAATGCGTCAGCTACTACATTAGCTTTTCCGGGATGGTAATGCAATGTCATGTCATAATCCTTGATGAGCTCCAACCATCTCCTCTGTCTGAGGTTCAACTCCTTCTGCGTGAAAATGTACTTCAAACTCTTGTGATCTGTGTACACCTCACAATGATTTCCAATGAGGAAATGTCTCCACGTCTTCAATGCGTGCACTACAGCTGCTAACTCCAAATCATGCGTGGCATAATTCAAGTCATGAGGCTTCAGTTGCCGTGAAGCATACGAAACAACTCTTCCTTCCTGCATAAGCACTGCTCCAAGTCCTCGACGTGAAGCGTCGCAGTACACCTCATAATCCTTGGTCTGATCTGGCAAAATCAATACTGGTGAGGTAACCAAACGTTTCTTCAACTCCTGGAAACTAGCCTCACACTCCTCAGTCCATTTGAACTTAGTATCCTTCTTCAACAACTCCGTCATAGGCTTTGCAATCTTTGAAAAGTTCTCAATGAATCTCCGGTAGTATCCTGCGAGTCCAAGAAAACTCCGGATCTCTCCAACTGTTGTGGGTGCTTCCCATTCGGTTACGGTCTCAACCTTTGTGGGGTCAACTGCTATACCTTCTCCGGATATAACGTGTCCGAGGAATCCAACTTCCTTCAACCAAAACTCACATTTGCTGAATTTGGCGTATAATTGATGTTCCCTTAGTTTCTCCAAAACCAAACGCAAATGTTCCTTATGCTCCTCTTCATTCTTTGAATAAACCAGGATGTCATCAATGAACACTACGACAAACTTATCCAAAAACTCCATAAAAACTTTGTTCATCAGGTTCATAAAATAGGCAGGTGCATTAGTCAATCAAAATGACATAACGGTATACTCATACAGTCCATATCTCGTGGTGAATGCTGTCTTAGGTATGTCCTGCTCTCGAATCTTCAATTGGTGGTACCCTGATTGCAAATTGATCTTGGAAAACACTTTCGCTCCTTGCAACCGATCAAACAGATCGTTGATCATTGGCAGTGGGTACTTGTTCTTGATGGTTACTTCATTCAATCCCCGATAATCTACAACCATCCTTAATGATCCATCCTTCTTTTCCACTAGAAGTACGGGTGATCCCCAAGGCGAAGAACTTGGGCGAATGTAACCTTTATCCAATAACTCCTTAATCTGATTCTTAATTTCTACCAAATCCTTTGCTGGCATCCAGTACGGTCGCTTCGATATTGGGCCTGTACCTGGCAATAACTCAATCAAAAACTCAATGTCTCTATCCGGTGGCATGCCTGGTAATTCCTCAGGAAATACATCAGGAAAATCCTTTACCACTGGTACTTCTTCTTGCACAACTCTTGTTAGGCAGTTTACTTGTGTCCTGTTTGGCACATGCCGGGATACATACTTGATCCTTCTTCCTTCTGGTGTGGTAAGCAAAATTGACTTACTAGCACAGTCGATGTTTCCTCCATACATCGACAACCAATCCATGCCTAATATCACATCCAATCCTTGAGATTCCAATATTATTAGGTCTGAGGGAAACACATAGTTACCAATCCTTAATGGTAACCGATCACACCATCGTCTAGCCATAAACTCCGCTCCTGGTGAGCTTACTAACATGGGTGACCTAAGGGCTTGGGTTGGCAGGTTATACTTATCCACAAATCCCCTTGATATGTATGAACGCGATGCACCAGTATCGAAAAGAACGAGTGCGGTAAATGACTTAACCAAAAACTTACCGATTACTGCATCGGGCTGATCTTCAACCTCCTCCACATTAACGTGGTTCACCTGTCCCCTATTGAAAGGGTTCGGTTTCTTCCCAGAGCTTCCATTGCCATTTCCATTCTGGCCTTCGGGACATTCATTGGCATAATGTCCGGTCTTGGAACACTTGAAACAGGTGACTTGACTCAGGTCTCTCTTGGTTGGGGTCGATGGGATGGTACGGTTCTGGCCGTTGCTTCCTCCATTCCCATTACCATTCTTGTGGCCATTATGGTTGTGCGAGCTACCTCCTCCATGGGTGTGCTGAAACTGAAATCCTGGTTTAGGGGTAAAACAGGGCTTCTGCTGGGCTCCAGAGTTATACTTCCCCTGTCCATACTTCCTCTTGCGGTTCTCAATCTACTGTTGCTTCCCTTCAATCATGATGGCACGATCTACCAACTCCTGGTAGTTGTTGAAGGTGGCTACCATCAACTGCATGCTTAGTTCATCATTCAGTCCTTCCAGAAACTTCTCCTGCTTAGCTGCATCCGTAGCAACGTCATCTGGGGCATAACGTGCTAACTTGCTGAAGTCGTCGACGTACTGGCCAACTATCCTTCCTCCTTGGCGTAAGTTGCGAAACTCACGCTTCTTTATGGCCATAGCTCCTGCTGAAACATGGGCAATGCGGAAAGCTTGCTGAAACTGATCCCATGTGACAGTGTCAACTGGGTAAGTGGCTGTGAAATTCTCCCACCATGCTGCCGCGGGTCCGTCAAGCTGGTGAGCGGCAAACTTCACTTTCTCACCATCCGTGCATCCTGCAGTGGTCAACTCCCTTCCTATCTTGCGGAGCCAATCATCTGCTACTATTGGCTCGGTGCTACTGGAAAACACCGGCGGATTCAGCCTAAGAAAACGGGCTAAGTGGTCAACAGGTGGTGGTGGTGGTGGGTTGTTATTGTTGTTCTGCTGGTTCTGGACTAACATCTGCATCAATTGATTCTGCTGCTGGATCAACTGAGTGAGCTCCGGTGGAAATCCATTGTCACGTCTCGGAGGCATCTGAGGGTTTAGAAAAGACGAGATATAAGAATAGAGTGAGGTCTAAAGGGAAAACACTACCCATATGCACATGAGCAAATGCACACAAAATCACTTCATTCAATCAAACAAGGGCTTACAATCGGTCTAAAGCTATCGCAAAAGTGCTTGACTATAATGTTTACATGGGGGAATACTACTACTATTTGGTGGTCATCTAGAAATTTGAACCGGTGGAAGACTCCATGATATCTGCTCCAGCTTCGTCTTCAAAGTCGGGTTCACTTGGATCCGAATCGGTGTCATCGATGATGATGTAGTTGTCCGACATGCGACGTACTCGTCCTCCTCCTTGGATGCTAACTTCCTCTTGAGTTCTTCAATCTCCTGCTTAAGATCGCCATTGTGTCTTGCTAGAGCTACGATCTCGTCCATGTAGTCCTTGCGTGTAGACTTCAGTTCTCCTTCTAGCTCGATGATCCTTGCCTTCGCATTCTTCAACTCTATCATATCATTGCACATCTGGTTCTCGTGGCGTCGAATGTGCTGGTTTAACTCCTGGATGAATGATGCAATGGATCTATCCTTCTTGGTGCTGACTAACTCCCATTGTTCATCTCGGCGTCCGCAAATCTGGTAGATAGTGTCCTTGAGGTCTTCTTGATAAACTTCTCCAATGCGTCCTATGGTGATATGAGCTGCCATGCTCCTTTCCCAGACTCCAGGTTGGTGCATTGAAAACACTATCTATAGGCTTCGTGATTGGCGCGAATGTCCTTCCCGGAACGTGAGCTTGAATCTTCCAGCGCTCCTCTTCAGGCAGAGTGGCGTTGAAGGTTCCCGTGAAGCTTGGTAATCCAATGTTCAGGTACTTGGTGACTTCCTTCAAGTGAAATCCAAAAGGTGTGCCTTCATCCGGTTGAGCGTACTTAATCTTCGCGTTCGTCATCCTAAAAGAGTAGAAAAGATGAGGAGTTAGAAAATGAGAAGAGAATGGTGATCTATGGCTTTAACTTAGTGGTCGTGTCCTACAGTCAGCGTGTGCTCTGATACCATCTCTGTAGCGACCCGACCCGAATGGATCAAGTGCTCTGTGCTCAGGTGTCATCCCTGGATCAGTAATGCTGACACCACACAGTACATCGAAGGATTTATAGCAGAGTGGCAATCACACACTTATTACATCGTTGTCTCAAAGAGAACTTATTACAATAAAAATGGCTTAAGGCCATCTAATAAACGATAACAGCGGAAGACTCGGAAGATAAATGGGCATCAACTCCAACGGCATCACAGAGTATAGAACCACGACCTAAAACACCTTACTCGTCGTCTGAAAAGTCTGCAACATGAGAAGTTGCAGCCCGAAAACGGGTCAGCACATGGAATATGCTGGCAAAGTAACACATAGAGAGTAATGGAATGAAACAGCTATACTATATGCATATATGGCTGGTGGAAAGCTCTATGGTTACAGTTTTGCGTAAAGCCAGTTTTTCCCTACTGCAAAGGAATAAATTTATTTAACTATCATGGTGGTTGTGAAACATCGAGAATGGTTGACAGCATTCCGATCCCAATTAAGTGAACAATTAAAACCCAACAACATTAATTAGAAGTAACATGTTGAGATTCACATGATATTCAAATACTAGATACTCAAGTTGTCCATAACCGGGGACACGGCTAATCATGATTAGTTTGTACACTCTGCAGAGGTTTGCGCACTTTTCCCCACAAGACTCGATCGCCTCCGTTTGGTTTCTCGCACTACATGGTGTTTGAGAAGACGGATGACCGAGACACAGTCTTTCAGAAGCGCTAGCACCTTACATGTGGGGTAGACCGTACCACCTACAACCCCTACATCTGCTAGTCCACCCCGTAAGAGTTCGCACTACTTAGTCAACTATGCCAGAGCCCATAATGGCTTGTGGCTGCACACGGAAGTTTCTAGCATGAAAGATCTTATGATCCCTTTGAGCCTGGGTGGCGGTCCAAAAAAAACAGGCAAGTCCTGATAGACATCAGGTGCCTCAGTCCACCCAGATGTGTGTTTAAGTTGCCACCTTAGATAAACCATTAAAATTAACAAACTCACATCTTGTCATGGATATCACTCACCCAATCCACGTCTACTAGCATAGCATGGCATAATAAGCAAACGTAGAAGTAACTCCCAAAGGTTTCATAATAATACAGGTGATAGGTACTACCTCATCTACTTCCCATCCCACAATTTAATTAGATCCTAGTCATGCAATGTGTGAGGATTGATATAATGCAATAAAACATGGGTCGTAGAAAAGGTATGATCAAAGTGTTACTTGCCTTGCTGATGATCCGCGAGTCCTAGGGTTTCGAAGTAACAGGCGGCACAATCTGGGTAATCTAACGCAGACAAACAACTAGCACACAATAAGTACTCATCTAATGCACAGGTAAAACTCGAACAAGAGAACGAACCAGAAGGTTCAACTTAAGAACTCCGGTTGCAAAGAAAGAACGAACCGAACAAAGAAATGGAAAACAAACGCCGGAAGAAAACAGCTCGGTTCTAGCAAGTTGAAACTAGGTCAAATTTTACCGGGGCAAAAACTTGTTTAAGTTGATTAGACGGAACGGCGGTTTCGAAACGAAACTCCAGGCACTTGAATCACCTAATTCCGATAAACGAGCGAGAAGATAAACTAGAACGAAGATCGGATCTGAGATCGCGATCGCGGAATAAATCCGACGAGAAGAAAAAGAAGAACGGTTATACGAACGGACGTTCATTAACGTAGAAGAATCCGGTGATCACGTTCGTTAGGACGAACGGTCCGGCGAACGGTCCAAAGGCAACTAAATCGGAAGAGAAAACGAATACGATCTAGGGTTTCGGAGAGGAAAACCGAAACGAAAAACCGATCTAGAAAACGAATCAGAAGAGAAGAAAAGAATCGGAACGATTAGAAGAAAACGATCCGAGGAAAAGAGACGCAGGGCAACCTCCGGTGAGAGGATCTCCGGCGAGAGGCTACGGCGGCGTGGCGTAGGGCGGCGGCGGCGTGGGTGTGGGGTGGCGCGGTGTGGGGTGCGGTGGAGGGCTTGGGTTTGATTTGGATGGGTTTAGAGGGGGGGTGTGGGGTATTATATTGGGAGGGGAGAGAGAGACTTGGGGTTAGGGGACAAGAAAAAGAGAGAAAAAGGAAAACGAAACAAAGGAAAGGGGGCTTAAGAATCCTACTAGGATTTCGGGCTAGAGCAAGAGGCGAGCGGCTGCCTGCGCTCCTGTGCTGGCGCGCAGCGCACTGGAGGGCTTGGGCGGCCGGCTGGCTGGGCCTTTGGCCCGGCTGGCCTGCAGGTTTTTTTTAACTGGTTCCGCGCACAGAAAAAAAACAAAAAGAGAACTAAACGAACTCCAAAATTACTAAAGAAATTTTTCCCCGACTCCTAAAAATGAGCCGAACAAAATGAACTTTTCTCCGGACCTAAAATGCAATTTTCGAAAACGCGCATTTTTCCCTATCCAAATGAAATGCAAAAAGAACTCCGACAAACAAAAATTTGATCTATTTAATAAATCTTCATTTTTTTCCTAAATTTGGGAAAGTCATATTATTCGCTCTCTCATATTTTTGATATTGGAAAAATAATTGTGAAGATGAAATAAATAAATCAAATGATCCTCTTTTCAAATTCGAGAAAACTCTCAAATATGAAAATAACGAAATCCCCAACTCTCTCCGAAGGTCCTTGAGTTGCGTGAAATTTCTAGGATCAACCAAAATGCAAGAAAAAAAATATGTTATGCATGATGATCTAGTGTATAACATTCCAACTTGCAAAATTTGGGATGTTACAGGAAGGCAAGCTTGGCGATACGGATGTTCAGATCTCCTACCATTGTAACCGACTCTATGTAACCCTAACCCTCTCCGGTGTCTATATAAACCAGGGGTTTTTAGTCCGTAGGACAACATACACATCAACAATCATACCATAGGCTAGCTTCTAGGGTTTAGCCTCTCTGATCTCGTGGTAGATCTAGTCTTGTACTACCCATATCATCAATATTAATCAAGCATGACGTAGGGTTTTACCTCCATCGAGAGGGCCCGAACCTGGGTAAAACTTTGTGTCCCTTGCCTCCTGTTACCATCCGGCCTAGAGGCACAGTTCGGGACCCCCTACCCGAGATCCGCCGGTTTTGACACTGACATTTGTGCTTTCATTGAGAGTTCCTCTATGTCGTCGCCGTCAGGCCCGATGGCTCCTACAATCATCAATGGCGATGCAGTCCAGGGTGAGACCTTCCTCCCCGGATAGATCTTTGTCTTTGGCGGCTTCGCACTGCGGGCCAATTCACTTGGCCATCTAGAGTAGATCGAAAGCTATGCCCCTGGCCGTCAGGTCAGATTCGGAAATTTAAACTACACGGCTGACATCCGCGGGGACTTGATCTGCGACGGACTCGAACCACCGCCGAGCGCGCCACACTGTCACGACGAGCATGATCTAGCTTTGCCGCTGAACAGTGCCCTGGAGGCCGCACCCGCGTCGGCTCTGACCCTTAGTTCGGAGCCAGCCGCGCCGATCGAGGATGGGCGGTTGGACGCCACCTCGGGGGCTGTGATCCCAATGGCGATTGAGCCGAACACCAACCCGTACTCTGCGAGACTCGTGACTCCATGAAGCCGGATTCTTCTCCGGACTCCGAACCGCCGCGCCCCTGCCGATCGAATCCGATTGGGCGCCGATCATGGAGTTCACGGCCACGGACGTCTTTCAGCACTCGCCTTTCGGCGATATCCTGAAGTCACTGAAGTCTCTCTCTTTATCAGGAGAGCCCTGGCCGGACTACGGTCAGCAAGGTTGGAGTACGGATGATGAAGAAATTCAAAGCCCACCCACCACCCACTTTGTAGCCACTGTCGATGATTTAACAGACATGCTCGACTTTGACTCCGAAGACATCGACGGTATGGACGCTGATGAAGGAGACAATGAAGAACCAACGCCTGTTGGGCCCTGGAATGCCACCCCATCATATGACGTATACACGGTGGACGCACCAAAAGATGACGACGAGGAGCGGAAGGACGCACCGAAGGCCTGTTCCCTCGAAAAGCAGTCAAAACGGCGATGCAAGCGCCGCCCCAAATCCCGCCTCGACAGAAATAGCGATCACACAGACCCAGTGCTGGAGTAGGGCGAACCACTGCCGGACAACGGCAATCTAGATATCCAAACCGAACAAACAAATCCTATCAGGGATAATGGTCCGGACGACATATCGCCGGACAGGCACCCGGAGCATCAGAATGCCCGCGAAAGGCTCGTTGCCACCGCAAGGAGCCTTAAAAAGCAGAAGCGAAGGCTCAAGGCCGCGCAAAACAAACTCCAATTTAGATGGAGTAAAATACTTAATACATCAGCAATGTACGGCGATGATCGCCCCTCAAAGAGCTACCCAAAGCAGAAGCTGCTACCCAAATTCGATGAGGAAGCCTCCAACCCCCCACAACCAAATATCAAAGCAACCACTTGGTCGGATAGACGACCCCTCTATCAACACAGAACGGCATACAATGCCGCTCACAATACAACACGCGACCCACGCGAGGGCTCGCACCCAAAGGACGGCGCAACAAGATCCATCTATGGACCACGCAAGCGCGCCCCAGCATACAATGCAACACAACAAGCATCAGAACAACGCGGTACACCCAGTTACAGGGGTGCCGCACACCCCCTATGTTTCACCGATGAGGTGCTAGACCATGAATTTCCAGAGGGATTCAAGCCCGTAAACATAGAGGCATACGATGGGACAACATACCCTGGGGTTTGGATTGAGGACTATATCCTTCATATCCATATGGCTTGAGGAGATGATCTCCACGCCATCAAATACTTACCCCTCAAGCTCAAAGGGCCAGCTCGTCACTGGCTCAAAGGCCGGCCCAAAAACTCCATTGGAAGTTGGGAAGAGCTCGAAGACGGCTTTAAGGCAAATTTTCAAGCAACTTATGTCCGACCTCCGGATGCGGACGATTTGAGTCATATAACTCAACAACCCGGAGAGTCAGCCCGAAAGCTTTGGAACAGGTTTCTCAATAAAAAGAACCAGATTGTCGACTGTCTGGACGCCGAAGCCTTGGCAGCTTTCAAGCATAGCGTACGTGACGAATGGCTCGCCAAACACCTCGGCCAAAATAAGCCGAGAACGATGGCCACCTTAACAAACCTCATGACCCACTTTTGCGCGGGTGAGGATAGCTGGCTAGCCAGATGCAGCACCAGCGATCCCAGTACATCTGAAGTTAGAGATGGAAATGGGAAATCACGACGCAACAGCAATAGCAAATGCCGGAATAAAGAAGACAGCACGAAGGGCACGACAATAAATGCCGGATTCAAAAGCTCCCGGCCAGGTCAAAAGCCGCCCACTAAAGGCACCAGGGATGAACCATCCAGCCTCAACAAAATTCTGGACCAGGTATGTCAGATATATAGTACCCCTAGCAAGCCCGCTAATCATACCCACAGAGAATATTGGGTCTTCAAGCATTCCGGCAAGCTCAACGCCATACACAAGGGGGAGGATACACCAAGTGAAGACGAGGACGAGCCTCCCAAGCAAGACACTGGGGAACAAAAGAAATTCCCACCAGAGGTCAAAACAGTAAACGTACTACACATGATCAAGGAAAAAAACAATGCGACACCCCCAGGAAAATATACCCAAGTGCCTGTCACCGCAAAGTCCTGCCAATGGTCGTCTCAACCGATCATTTTCGACCATCGTGATTACTCAGCAAGTATCGGACACGTAGGATGGGCTGCCTTGGTATTAGACCCAGTAATTGGCGGATATCACTTCACACGAGTCTTGATGGACGGCGGCAGCAGCCTAAACCTAATATACCAGGATACAATCTGCGGATGGGGTTAGACCCAACACAAATTCGCCATAGCAATACTACCTTCAAAGGAGTAACGCCAGGCCCAGGGGCTCGTTGTACGGGCTCCCTCCTACTACAAGTTATATTTGTCTCCCCCGATAACTTCCGTAGCGAGCATTTAACCTTCCACATCGCTCCGTTTCAAAGTGGCTATCAAGCACTACTCGGGCGCGAAGCTTTCGCTCGCTTTAATGCAATACCACACTACGCCTCCCTCACACTCAAGATGCCCGGTCCACGCGGCATCATTTCAGTGCACGGAAATATCAAGCGATCTCTGCGCGCCGAAGAGAGTGAGGCTGCCTTGGCAGCCACACACTAAAGGCGCCCGGACTAGCCAAAGCGCCCCATAGGTCGTCAAGACCTCAGACACAACTAATCGAGTCCGGCGCCGCTACTTATACCAAATAAATGGTCACACCCCTATTCACAAGGGGCTCAACGCGCGCAGACATGTGGCCATTCCTCCTCATTTTAAATTATGCATAGTTTCTTTAATTATCTTTTTTGCACGACAACCTTTTTCACCTAAATTCCTCTCTTTTACAAACGATCATTGTGCCACACCCGTCCATGATGCGGCACTATGGAGACACAGGCGCACACGTGCAGCAGGGACCCGCTCCAAGGATTCTTTTTAGATTAAGACCCTGCGTAAACCTTTTTTACTGTCTCTTGTTGATACATATCCACCGTTGAGAAGGATGCTGACGTCTTGGCATGTGGCCATGCCAGACCAATGCACGTACCTGGACATAAGGGGCTTCTTACGAATGCCATTATTTAGGCCCGGTTTATAGCACAAAGACCGAATACCTTAGGGAGTGTTCGGCGTCGCGAGTTTGACCCTATATGCATCAGCTCCGAATCATTGCCTTTGGTCAAATGTTGGGTTTGCCCGGCTCCTGTGTTTTGGTGCCTTACATTCCGCTTTAATGGCTAAGGTAGCACCAGGAGAACTACTGCGATTGTGCCCTGGTTCATCCGGACGAGCACCTCAATAGAGAAAGCCGAAAACTGACTGTCATGATCTAGCGCGAGACTGGTCAACCACTCGATGACCCATGGGAATGTTAGAATTCCTCCTCCTTAACGAAGGGACGCTTTCCGGCCAGGCATATACGCACCCCGGGATCGGGAGAGTGCGGAGCCACCAGGGGCTATCTAGTAGTCCCACTGTCAAACTCCTATGGCTAAGTGAAAGTGTTAAAGCATTATAGTCCGGTTGCCTCGCTCGCTCCGCTATCACATCCTTAATAGGACCAAGACGTTGGGTTAAGTGTGAACGCATGTTTCTGCGAACACCTCCGCATTATATGCGTGGGGGTTGAAGCTGACGACTGCAATCTTTCAGGTTATACACATGTATACATAAACGGCCGCCCAGGAGGCATCACATTACTTTCAGGCAAAAGTATAAAAGTAGCCTTATGAAAATTTATAAAAGCAGTTCGCTTACAATGAGATGACATGTCACTCAAACATAATATTTTTTGAGCACTGGGTCTCTATCAAACGAGCACCCTTAAGAACTTCCTCAAAGTAGTGCTCAGCAGCCCTTCGACCTATGGCCGAATCCTGCGCTGCAACAGTGGTAGCATCCATCTCCGCCCAGTATGCTTTAGCACGGGCAAAGGCCATTCGTGCGCCTTCTATACACGCCGACCTCTTCATCGCATTAATGCGCGGCACCACGTCAAGGAACTGCTGCACCAACCCAAAATAGCTGTTCGGTTTTAGCCTTTCCGGCCATAGCTGATCCACAACAGACCTCATGGCGAGTCCGGACAACCTATTTAGTTTGGCCCATTCGGCTAGTTGGTCAGACAACGAAGTGGACGCTCGGGAGAATGGAATTGTGTCCAAAACAGCCGGTCCACTTCACGGTCCGTCTGACCCTTGAAGTACTTGGCCGCATCAGCAGCGCTCGCCGCCAAATCCATATACGCATCCTCCGAACTCCATAGCAGATCTAGAGGGGCATACCGTGGATCTCCGAACTTACTCTGCAGCATAAAGGATTTCCCGGCTACAATATCCCCAGCTTCCTGCAGCTCCTCCTTCTTTGCCCTCATAGCAGAGCGGAGGTCTTTTCCCGTTGCAGCAACCTTCTCAAGGTGCGATGCCTTCGCCTGGTTTTCCTTTTCAAGAGCCCGGCAACGGTCGATGGCGGCTTTTAATTCTACGGCCATATTAGCCATCTTATCCCGGCTCTCGCCATGCGCGGCCTTCTCGGCTCGCAACTCTTCGGCCGCCTTCAAAGCAGCCGCATTACCCAATCTTGCTTGTTCCTTGGCTCGGGCAAGTTCCGCCCGCAAGGTTTCAACAGTGGCAGCTCCATCTGCAGTAATAACATGTTAAATATACTGGCTTCATGCTGCTCTTACTATGCGGCGTTTACCAGATAATAACACCTACCCTGCGCCTCGTCAAGCCTTTTGTTAACAAGCTCGATGTCGGTGTCTGCCGCATCCAACTGCCGTTTTAAATGGGTAAACTCGCTAGTCCGGCTAGCCACCGGAGCTTCCATCACCTGCTCATACAAACAGTATGGTTACTACCTGGGATTATGATCCTCTGATCGTCGTCGTTCCCAACGACAACCAGAGTCTTAGGGGCTACTATCTACACAGGGCACACTTAGCATGTGCAGGACTATCATACATTATTTTACGTACCTCAAAACATGTCAGTAGACTCATAAAAGCTTTATGCAATCCACTTTCGGCGGACAAGATTCTCTCCATCACCGTATTCATCAGCACACGGTGTTCATCTGAGATGGCCGCTTGCCCCACCAACTCCCTCAGAACATCCGACCGCACACTAGACGGTGCCGGACTCGTTTGTCTACTCTCTTCGGGAGCCGGACACTGGGAACTTCGGGGGTCGACGAGATTATCTTCTGGCCTTGCCAGACTCGGAGAGGCCCTCCGCGACGACACTTCAGGGTCGCCCGCTTCTGGAGAAGAGGAGTCCGGAGGAGGCGTTTCACTCTCCATCATCTCTGGAAGAAGATCCCCCGAAGACGAGCTCATTTGAGAGGGGCTAAGGCCCGAACTGCAAAGATACATGTAGTGGTTATCTTCTCAGAAGAAAAGACGACATATCTGTACTATTAAGGTATTTTGGGTCACTTACGACTCGTGGGAGAATTGATCCCCCAGAGGACTTTGTGCGGCAACCGCACCCCCCGGGGTAGGACCCTCTGTGGGAGACTTCTTCTCCCGTTTTGAAGCTTCGGCTTCCGAATCCCCAGACGCAATCCTTTTCCTATTCTGGTCGTCTTCCTTCGTGAAGACGCTCGCTCCCTCGGCTGGAGCGGCCAGCATTTGGGGCCCGCGACCGCCCGCATTTTCCTTCAAGGGCTCCGGGCAAGGTGCGGTCTGGAACATCTTTTCCAATATCGGATTTTCCAAACCCTCAGGGAGGGGGGCCAAGCACCGAATAAACTTTGCCTTCGTTAGCCAGTCCTGGTCAAAAAGCGAACTCTCAGAAATAACTTCGCATCAAAGGAGAGGTAGTACGCTCGGTCGGAAGATGCCTTACCTGCTCGGCGGCACGGTTGCTACTCAGGCCCACGTCCTCGGTAATTTCCGGACACTCCACTTGAGGTCTGAAGAACAACTTGTACATCTCCTCGTGCGTTAGGCCGAGGAAATTTCGAATGGCGCGCGGTCCCTCGGGATTGAACTCCCACAAGCGAAGAGGCCGGCGTTTGCAAGGCTGGACTTGACGAACCAGCATAACTTGTGTTACCGCGACCAAACTGAAATCTCCATTAAAGAGATCTTGAATGCGGCTTTGCAGTATAGGCATGTCCTTGGCCGGACCCCAGCTCAATCCTCTGCTAATCCATGACATCAGCGATGGTGGAGGGCCTGGGCGGAAGACAGGGGTGGCCGCCCACTTGGCACTTCTAGGAGCCGTGATGTAGAACCACTCCTGTTGCCACAATTCAGACACCTCTAGAATGGAACCTTTGGGCCATGCAGCTCCCGTCATCTTGTGTACTGAGGCGCCTCCACACTCCGCATTTTGCCCCTCGATCATCCTCGGTTTTACTTCAAAGGTCTTGAGCCATAGGCCAAAGTGAGGGGTAACCCGGAGGAAGGCCTCGCACACAACAATAAATATCATGATATGAAGAAAGGAGTCTGGAGCTAGATCATGGAAATCTAGCCCGTAGTGAAACATCAAGCCCCTGACAAAAGGATCCAATGCAAGGCCTAGACCTCGGAGGAAGTGGGAGACGAACACGACGCTCTCGTTGGGTTCGGGGGAGGGGACGACCTGCCCCCGGGGAGGCAGCCGATGCAAAATCTCGGCGGTCAGATATCTGGCCTCCCTCAACTTTTTGACGTCTTCTTCCATGACGGAAGAAGGCACCCATCGGCCTTGAAGGCTAGATCCGGACATGACTGAAGGTTCGGAGCACCTGACCTGAACTTTGGGCGTTTGAGCTTGAGGTGGGGGAAGGATTTGATTGAGCACGGGAGGGAAAAATAAAAGACCTCGTCCCTTTATAAAGAGGGTGGATATCGAGTGTCCTCTCCGTGTCCGTTTGGACTTGCCTATGATCTAAGAGTCCTAGAAGCGGTTGGGTTACCCACGCCCGTATTGATGAGAATCCTGGAATAAGGGGACACGATCTCTGCTTTGACAAGACGTGCCAAGGAAACTGCCTCTCATAACGTGCTGAGGTGGGATACTGAAACGACTCGGATAAAGGCTTGGTCGTGGTGTGTCACGCTATGGAATACGTCAGCAGATTAGATTTGTGTAAATATTATTCTCTCTATGGTAATATGTGGAAACTTATTTTGTAGAGCCAGACACTATCTTTGTGTTCCAAATCTTCTATGAATTACTTGGAGGAGGAACCCACCTTGCAATGTCGAAGACAAACTGCGCGCCGGACTCGTCGTCATTGAAGCCTGGTTCAGGGGCTACTGAGGGAGTCCTAGATTAGGGGGTGTTCGGATAGCCGAACTATACCTTCAGCCGGACTCCTGGACTATGAAGATGCAAGATTGAAGACTCCGTCCCATGTCCGGAAGGGACTTTCCTTGGCGTGGAAGGCAAGCTTGGCGATAAGGATGTTCAGATCTCCTACCATTGTAACCGACTCTATGTAACCCTAACCCTCTCCGGTGTCTATATAAACCGGGGGGTTTTAGTCCGTAGGACAACATACACATCAACAATCATACCATAGGCTAGCTTCTAGGGTTTAGCCTCTCTGATCTCGTGGTAGATCTACTCTTGTACTACCCATATCATCAATATTAATCAAGCAGGACGTAGGGTTTTACCTCCATTGAGAGGGCCCGAACCTGGGTAAAACTTCGTGTCCCTTGCCTCCTGTTACCATCCGGCCTAGACGCACAGTTCGGGACCCCCTACCCGAGATCCGCTGGTTTTGACACTGACAAGGACGGCAGCGTCTTCCTCTTGATCGTGGCCACCGGCGAGGCCCGCGCAGGCCGCCGCCACACCTCTGTAGTGTGCGTCAGGGGCGACGCCACTGATGCTGACACTGACACGGGGCCAATATATGGGTGCGTGCTCACTATTACTACCCCTCGGAGGTACGTGGACGGCGACATTGGCTACGTCAAGCTGACATGGACTCTGCCGAGCTGGGAACTTCCCGCCGATGTGGACATGGAAGACGCATGGTATTATTTGACCCCCAACAATGTGCATGGGGACTCCAAGGAGGTTCACCTGGACATCTGCATTACTAAGTTAAATGTTGATCATTAGTCTTTGCTCAATGTAATCTGCTGTCTAAGCATGTGGAGACTTCCATGCATGATCTTTCTCTATTGGAGTATCGCGCATGAATAGAAGTGTATCCATTTATGGTTTAGTCTAGAATCTTCCGTGTATGAATTTTTACTACAGTACTGGTGAAAGACTTATGATGAACCATTTGTTACATATCCTCTGCCCCTTTCCAAGTCATCCTGATTTAATCCCTCCGTCTAGGTGTATAAGGGCATGGTTAACACTTAAATAGTATAGCCAATTGTTGACTATAAGAAAGTGCCATGTCATCTGTAGCCAACATGTATAACAATGGATACTCAAAAACTAATTCTTGAAGATCATTTCCTGCAAAGCACAATAAGAGCTATTTCTTCACAAGTTTTGGATGTAGGTTGAACAGTTGAATGCTTTTGTTTGCAAAAGATACTTTTCTATCCATTTCACCCGTGTTTGTGAGCTCTAGAGATGAGATAATTGTTGGGTAACGTAGAAGAATTTAACAAAATTCTACGCATCACCAAGATCAATCTATGGACTTATCTAGCAACGAGGGAAAGAGGAGTGCATCTACATACCCTTGTAGATCGCGAGCGGAAGCGTCCAAGAGAACGGGGTTGATGGAGTCCTACTCGTCGTGATCCAAATCACCGATGACCGAGCGCCGAACGGACGACACCTCCGCGTTCAACACACGTACGGTTGGGAAGACGTATCCTCCTTGTTGATCCAGCAAGGGGGAAGGAGAGGTTGATGGAGATCCAGCAGCACGACGGCGTGGTGGTGGAAGCAACGGTGATCTCGGCAAGGCTTCGCCAAGCTCAGCGAGAGGGAGAGGTGTCACGGGAGGGAGAGGGAGGCGCCAGGGGCTCGGGTGCGCAGCCCTCCCTCCCCCCTCTTTATATAGGGGTCCAGGGGGGCGCCGGCCCCTCTAGATCCCATCTAGAAGGGGGCGGCGGCCAAGGAGGGTGGCTTGCCCCCCAAGCCAAGTGGGGCGCCCCACCCGTAGGGTTTCCAACCCTAGGCGCAGGGGGAGGCCTAAGGGGGGCGCACCAGCCCATCAGGGGCAGGTTCCCCTCCCACTTCAGCCCATGGGGCCCTGCGGGATAGGTGGCCCCACCCGGTGGACCCCTGGGACCCTTCCGGTGGTCCCGGTACAATACTGGTAACCCCCAAAACTTTCCCGGTGGCCAAAACTGGACTTCCTATATACAATTCTTCACCTCAGGACCATTCCGGAACTCCTCGTGATGTCCGGGATCTCACCCGGGACTCCGAACAACTTTCAGGTTACCGCATACTAATATCTCAACAACCCTAGCATCACTGAACCTTAAGTGTGTAGACCCTACGGGTTCGGGAGACACACAGACATGACCAAGACGACTCTCTGGTCAATAACCAACAACGGGATCTGGATACCCATGTTGGCTCCCACATGCTCCTCGATGATCTCATCGGATGAACCATGATGTCGAGGATTCAATCAATCCCGTATACAATTCCCTTTGTCAATCGGTACGTTACTTGATACCCATGTTGGCTCCCACATGCTCCTCGATGATCTCATCGGATGAACCATGATGTCGAGGATTCAATCAATCCCGTATACAATTCCCTTTGTCAATCGGTACGTTACTTGCCCAAGACTCGATCGTCGGTATCCCAATACCTCATTCAATCTCGTTGCCGGCAAGTCACTTTACTCGTACCATAATGCATGATCCCATGATCAACCACTTGGTCACATTGAGCTCATTATGATGATGCATTACCGAGTGGGCCCAGAGATACCTCTCCGTCATACGGAGTGACAAATCCCAGTCTCGATTCGTGCCAACCCAACAGACACTTTCGGAGATACCCGTAGTGCACCTTTATAGTCACCCAGTTACGTTGTGACGTTTGGCACACCCAAAGCACTCCTACCGTATCCGAGAGTTGCACAATCTCATGGTCTAAGGAAATGATACTTGACATTCGGAAAAGCTCTAGCAAACGAACTACACGATCTTTGAGCTATGCTTAGGATTGGGTCTTGTCCATCACATCATTCTCCTAATGATGTGATCCCATCATCAATGACATCTAATGTCCATAGTCAGGAAACCATGACTATTTTTTGATCAATGAGCTAGTCAACTAGAGGCTCACTAGGGACGTGTTGTGGTCTATGTATTCACACATGTATTACGATTTCCGGATAACACAATTATAGCACGAAGAATAGACAATTATCATGAACAAGGAAATATAATAATAACCATTTTATTATTGCTTCTAGGGCATATTTCCAATAGTCTCCCACTTGCACTAGAGTCAATAATCTAGTTACATTGTGATGAATCGAACACCCATAGAGTTCTGGTGTTGATCATGTTTTGCTCTAGGGAGAGGTTTAGTCAACGGATCTGCTACATTCAGGTCCGTACGTACTTTACAAATATCTATGTCTCCATTTTGAACACTTTCATGAATGGAGTTGAAGCGACGCTTGATATGCCTGGTCTTCCTGTGAAACCTGGGCTCCTTGGCAAGGGCAATAGCTCCAGTGTTGTCACAGAAGAGAGTCATCGGGCCCGACGCATTGGAAATGACTCCTAGGTCGGTAATGAACTCCTTCACCCAGATTGCTTCTTGTGCTGCCACCGAGGCTGCCATGTACTCTGCTTCACATGTAGATCCTGCCACAACGCCTTGCTTGCAACTGCACCAGCTTACTGCCCCACCATTCAAAATATACACGTATCCGGTTTGTGACTTAGAGTCATCCAGATCTGTGTCGAAGCTAGCATCGACGTAACCCTTTACGACGAGCTCTTCGTCACCTCCATAAACGAGAAACATATCCTTAGTCCTCTTCAGGTACTTCAGGATATTCTTGACCGTTGTCCAGTGTTCCATGCCGGGATTACTTTGGTACCTTCCTACCAAACTTACGGCAAGGTTTACATCAGGTCTGGTACACAGCATGGCATACATAATAGACCCTATGGACGAGGCATAGGGGATGACACTCATCTTTTCTCTATCTTCTGCCGTGGTCGGGCATTGAGCCGTGCTCAATTGCACACCTTGCAATACAGGCAAGAACCCCTTCTTGGACTGATCCATATTGAACTTCTTCAATATCTTTTCAAGGTACGTACTTTGTGAAAGACCAATGAGGCGTCTCGATCTATCTCTATAGATTTTGATGCCTAATATATAAGCAGCTTCTCCAAGGTCCTTCATTGAAAAACACTTGTTCAAGTAGGCCTTTATGCTTTCCAAGAATTCTATATCATTTCCCATCAACAGTATGTCATCCACATATAATATGAGAAATGCTACGGAGCTCCCACTCACTTTCTTGTAAACACAGGCTTCTGCATAAGTCTGTGTAAACCCAAACGCTTTGATCATCTCATCAAATCGAATGTTCCAACTTCGAGATGCTTGCCCCAGCTCATAGATTGAGCGTTGGAGCTTGCACACCTTGTTAGCATTCTTAGGATCGACAAAACCTTCTAGCTGCATCATATACAATTCTTCCTTAAGAAAGCCGTTAAGGAATGCCGTTTTGACGTCCATTTGCCATATCTCATAATCATAGAATGCGGCAATTGCTAACATGATTCAGACGGACTTCAGCTTCGCTACGGGTGAGAAAGTCTCATCGTAGTCAACCCCTTGAACTTGTCGATAACCCTTAGCGACGAGTCGAGCCTTGTAGATGGTCACATTACCATCTGCGTCTGTCTTCTTTTTAATGATCCATTTATTTTCTATGGCTCGCCGATCATCGGGCAAGTCAGTCAAAGTCCATACTTCATTTTCATACATGGATCCTATCTCTGATTTCATGGCTTCTAGCCATTTGTCGGAATCTGGGCCCGCCATCGCTTCCTCATAGTTCGAAGGTTCACCATTGTCTAACAACATGATTTCCAAGACAGGGTTGCCGTACCACTCTGGTGCGGAACGTGTCCTTGTGGACCTACAAAGTTCAGTAGCAACTTGATCTGAAGTTTCATGATCATCATCATTAACTTCCTCTCTAGTCGGTGCAGGCACCTTAGGAACATTTTCCTGAGTTGCGCCACTTTCCGGTTCAAGAGGTAATACTTCATCAATTTCTACTTTCCTCCCACTCACTTCTTTCGAGATAAACTCTTCCTCTAGAAAGGATCCATTCTTGGCAACAAATATCTTGCCTTCGGATCTGAGGTAGAAGGTATACCCAATAGTTTCTTTAGGGTATCCTATGAAGACGCATTTTTCCGACTTGGGTTCGAGCTTTTCAGGTTGAAGTTTCTTGACATAAGCATCTCATCCCCAAACTTCTAGAAATGACAGCTTAGGTTTCTTCCCAAACCATAATTCATACGTTGTCGTCTCAACAGATTTCGACGGAGCCCTATTTAAAGTGGGGAAAATTTTGTTTTTGCCATTCTAGATTTTGCCAATTTTCCTTATGCCACTCTAGATTTTGACATTTCAGTATTGCCACTCTTAGCTTTTGAAAAATATCATAATTGCCATTATGTGGCAATAGCAAATTAATTTTATTTCACTTTTGCCACTCTAGATTTTGACAATGTATCACAATTGCCACTCTAATTTATTTTGGTTTTCCCACGGAATGGCAATTGTGATAATTGTCAAAAGCTAAGAGTGGCAATACTGAAATGTCAAAATCTAGAGTGGCATAAGAAAAATTGACAAAATCTAGAGTGGCAAAAACAAAATTTTCCCTTTAAAGTGAATGCGGCAGTCTCTAAAGCATAGCCCCAAAATGACAGCCGTAGATCGGTAAGAGACATCATAGATCGCACCATATCCAATAGAGTGCGATTACGACGTTAGGACACACCATTACGCTGAGGTGTTCCAGGCGGCGTGAGTTGTGAAACTATTCCACATTTCCTTAAGTGCGTGCCAAATTCGTGACTCAAGTATTCTCCCCCACGATCTGATCGCAAGAACTTGATTTTCCTGTCACGTTGATTCTCAACCTCACTCTGAAATTCCTTGAACTTTTCAAAGGTCTCAGACTTGTGTTTCATTAAGTAGACATACCCATATCTACTCAAGTCATCACTGAGGGTGAGAACATAACGATAGCCACCGCGAGCCTCAACACTCATTGGACCGCACACATCAGTATGTATGATTTCTAATAAGTTGGTTGCTCGCTCCATTGTTCCTAAGAATGGAGTCTTGGTCATTTTACCCATGAGGCATGGTTCGCACGTGTCAAATGATTCGTAATCAAGAGACTCCAAAAGTCCATCTGCATGGAGCTTCTTCATGTGTTTGACACCTATGTGACCAAGGCGGCAGTGCCACAAGTATGTGGGACTATCATTATCAACCTTACATCTTTTGGTATTCACACTATGAATATGTGTAACATTACGGTCGAGATTCATTAAGAATAAACCATTCACCAGCGGGGCATGACCATAAAACATATCTCTCATATAAATAGAACAACCATTATTCTCGGATTTAAATGAGTAGCCATCTTGAATTAAACGAGATCCTGATACAATGTTCATGCTCAAAGCTGGCACTAAATAACAATTATTGAGGTTTAAAACTAATCCCATAGGTAAATGTAGAGGTAGCATGCCAACGGCGATCACATCGACCTTGGAACCATTCCCGACGCGCATCGTCACCTCGTCCTTCACCAGTCTCCGCTTATTCCGCAGCTCCTGCTTTGAGTTACAAATGTGAGAAACCGCACCGGTATCAAATACCCAGGAGCTACTACGAGTACTGGTAAGGTACACATCAATTACATGTATATCACATATACCTTTAGTGTTGCCGGCTTTCTTGTTCGCTAAGTATTTGGGGCAGTTCTACTTCCAGTGACCACTTCCCTTGCAATAAAAACACCCATTCTCGGGCTTGGGTCCATTCTTTGGCTTCTTCCCGGCAGTTTGCTTACCGGGCGCGGCAACCCCCTTGCCATCCTTCTTGAAGTTCTTCTTACCCTTGCCTTTCTTAAACTTAGTGGTTTTATTCACCATCAACACTTGATGTTCCTTTTTGATCTCCACCTCCGCTGATTTCAGCATTGAATATACCTCAGGAATGGTCTTTTCCATCCCCTGCATATTGAAGTTCATCACAAAGCTCTTATATCTCCGTGGAAGCGACTGAAGGATTCTGTCAATGACCGCGTCATCCAGGAGATTAACTCCTAGCTGAGTCAAGTGGTTGTGCAACCCAGACATTTTGAGTATGTGCTCACTAACAGAACTATTTTCCTCCATCTTACAACTGAAGAACTTGTCGGAGACTTCATATCTCTCGACCCGGGCATGAGCTTGGAAAACCATTTTCAGCTCTTTGAACATCTCATATGCTCCGTGTTGCTCAAAACGCTTTTGGAGCCCCGGTTCTAAGCTGTAAAGCATGTCGCACTGAACGAGGGAGGAATCATCAGCACGTGACTGCCAAGCGTTCATAACGTCTTGGTTCTATGGGATGGGTGCGTCACCTAGCGGTGCTTCTAGGACATAATCTTTCTTGGCAGCTATGAGGATGATCCTCAGGTTCCGGACCCAGTCTGTATAGTTGCTGCCATCATCTTTCAGCTTGGTTTTCTCTAGGAACGCGTTGAAGTTGAGGGCAACATTAGCGTGGGCCATTTGATCTACAAGACATATTGTAAAGATTTTAGACTAAGTTCATGATAATTAAGTTCATCTAATCAAATTATTCAATGAACTCCCACTCAGATAGACATCCCTCTAGTCATCTAAGTGAAACATGATCCGAGTCAACTAGGCCGTGTCCGATCATCACGTGAGACGGACTAGTCAACATCGGTGAACATCTTCATGTTGATCGTATCTTCTATACGACTCATGCTCGAACTTTTGGTCTTCCGTGTTCCGAGGCCATGTCTGTACATGCTCGGCTCGTCAAGTCAACCTAAGTGTATTGCGTGTGTAAATCTGGCTTACACCCGTTGTATTCGAATGTTAGAATCTATCACACCCGATCATCACGTGGTGCTTCGAAACAGCGAACCTTTGCAACGGTGCACAGTTAGGGGGAACACTTTCTTGAGATTATTGCGAGGGATCATCTTATTTAAGCTACCGTCGTTCTAAGCAAATAAGATGTAAAACATGATAAACATCACATGCAATCAAATAGTGACATGATATGGCCAATATCATTTAGCTCCTTATGATCTCCATCTTCGGGGCGCCATGATCATCGTCGTCACCGGCATGACACCATGATCTCCATCATCATGATCTCCATCATCGTGTCTTCATGAAGTTGTCTCGTCATCTATTACTTCTACTACTATGGCTAACGATTTAGCAATAAAGCAAAGTAATTACATGACATTATATGTTGACACGCAGGTTATAAATAAATGAAGACAACTCCTATGGCTCCTACCGGTTGTCATACTCATCGACATGCAAGTCGTGATTCCGATTACAAGAACATGATCAATCTCATACATCACATATATCATTCATCACATCCTTTTGGCCATATCACATCACACGGCACATGCTACAAAAACAAGTTAGACGTCCTCTAATTGTTGTTGCAAGTTTTTACGTGGCTGCTATAGGTTTCTTAGCAAGAACGTTTCTTACCTACGCCAAAACCACAACGTGATATGCCAATTTCTATTTACCCTTCATAAGGACCCTTTTCATCAAATCCGATCCGATAAAGTGGGAGAGACAGACACCCGCTAGCCACCTTATGCAACTAGTGCATGTCAGTCGGTGGAACCAGTCTCACGTAAGCGTACGTGTAAGGTCGCTCTGGGCCGCTTCATCCCACGATGCCGCCGAATCAAGATAAGACTAATAACGGTAAGTAAATTGACAATACCGACGCCCACAACTGCTTTGTGTTCTACTCGTGCATAGAAAACTACGCATAGACCTAGCTCATGATGCCACTGTTGGGTAACGTAGCAGAATTTAAAAAATTTCTACGCGTCACCAAGATCAATCTATGGAGTTATCTAGCAACGAGGGAAAGGGGAGTGCATCTACATACCCCTGTAGATCGCGAGCGGAAGCATTCAAGAGAACGGGGTTGATGGACTCGTACTCGTCGTGATCCAAATCACTGATGACCGAGCGCCGAACGGACGACACCTCTGCGTTCAACACACGTATGGTTGGGAAGACATCTCCCCCTTCTTGATCCAGCAAGGGGGAAGGAGAGGTTGATGGAGATCCAGCAGCACGACGGCGTGGTGGTGGAAGCAACGGTGATCTCAGCAGGGCTTCACCAAGCTCAGCGAGAGGGAGAGGTGTCACGGGAGGGAGAGGGAGGCGCAAGGGGCTCGGGTGCGCAGCCCTCCCTCCCCCCTCTTTATATAGGGGTCCAGGGGGGGCGCCGGCCACTCTAGATCCCATCTAGAAGGGGGGGCGGTGGCCAAGGGGTGTGGCTTGCCCCCCAAGCCAAGTGGGGCGCCCCCACCCCTAGGGTTTCCAACCCTAGGCGTAGGGGGAGGCCTAAGGGGGGCGCACCAGCCCATCAGGGGCTGGTTCCCCTCCCACTTCAGACCATGGGGCCATCTGGGATAGGTGGCCCCACCCGGTGGACCCCCGAGACCCTTCCGGTGGTCCCGGTACAATACCGGTAACCCCCGAAACTTTCCCGGTGGCCGAAACTGGACTTCCTATAAACAATTCTTCACCTCCGGACCATTCCGGAACTCCTCGTGACGTCCGAGATCTCATCCGGGACTCCGAACAACTTTCAGGTTACCGCATACTAATATCTCAACAACCCTAGCATCACCGAACCTTAAGTGTGTAGACCCTACGGGTTCGGGAGACACGCAGACATGACCGAGACGACTCTCCGGTCAATAACCAATAGCGGGATCTAGATACCCATGTTGGCTCCCACATGCTCCTCGATGATCTCATCGGATGAACCACGTTGTCGAGGATTCAATCAATCCCATATACAATTCCCTTTGTCAATCGGTACGTTACTTGCCCGAGACTCGATCATCGGTATCCCAATACCTCGTTCAATCTCGTTACCGGCAAGTCACTTTACTCGTACCATAATGCATGATCCCGTGATCAACCACTTGGTCACATTGAGCTCATTATGATGATGCATTACCGAGTGGGCCCAGAGATACCTCTCCGTCATACGGAGTGACAAATTCCAGTCTCGATTCGTGCCAACCCAACAGACACTTTCGTAGATACCCGTAGTGCATCTTTATAGTCACCCAGTTACGTTGTGACGTTTGGCACACCCAAAGAACTCCTACGGTATCCGAGAGTTGCACAATCTCATGGTCTAAGGAAATGATACTTGACATTCGGAAAAGCTCTAGCAAACGAACTACACGATCTTTGAGCTATGCTTAGGATTGGGTCTTGTCCATCACATCATTCTCCTAATGATGTGATCCCATTATCAATGACATCTAATGTCCATAGTCAGGAAACCATGACTATCTTTTGATCAACGAGCTAGTCAACTAGAGGCTCACTAGGGACGTGTTGTGGTCTATGTATTCACACATGTATTACGATTTCCATATAACACAATTATAGCATGAACAATAGACAATTATCATGAACAAGGAAATATAATAATAACCATTTTATTATTGCCTCTAGGGCATATTTCCAACAAAAATATCTGAACAAACCTATCGATACCCGTTACACATGAGATGACCCCCACATCCTTTGTCAAACTAAACAACTCCCCGATCAATGCATTTCACTCTTCCGTGCAACGCACGAGCACCTTACTATAGATTAGTACGACCAAAAATTGAACTAACATTATATATAGTACGATAAATGATGATGCATGTCACCTAAAATCATATCATTGAAAACTATGTTCAAATACGAATCAAACGATATTGTTTTTGTTGACATGCACTAACATTTTGTCAGTTAAATCTTCATTCAAATTTAATGGGGAATAAACCACGACCGAGGTAGTAGTACTACTATAGAGGGCGGCGCTGCACGGGAGTCTCACCCACTCGTGGCGCGGCAGTAAAGCCGTCATATCACAAAACCCAACCACTCCCAGTAATAAGTGGCCTGGTAAAATATACGGACAAGAAACCATCACATCCCTCCGTCTTTTTTGCATTTCATATCTCTGCATTTACTTTCTCCGGTTCATCTCGCACTCGATCCCTAGCTACTACTCCTAGGGCCAGTTCTTTTGGCGGCTTCCCCAGCTTTTCACATAAGACTAGTCACAATGGAGAGTAACATTAAGGCGCCTCACTCATTTATTTGGGCTTCTAAACTACTACTAGTAGTACCTCCGTCCTGGTTTATTCCTCACCATTGTAATTTGTGCTAAATTTTGACCAAAGATTTAGTTGATAAAATGTTAGTGCATATGACATGCACTAAAATTTCATTAGTGAAATTTATGATCAAAATTTGACACAGATTACAATGGGGACCAATAAACCAGGACGGAGATAGTAGTTATGGGATTACTAATCTAGAAGCCTAAAAGAACTGGCCCCTGGTACTCCTACTAGTAGTAGTACTCAAGTTGGAATTCCAATTGCACGGCACAACTTGTTAGGCAAAAAAGATGATACAGGGTGTAGGAAGCGGTTTGGGAATTTGCATGCCTTTCCAACCAGTGAGATACTCCGTACAAAGTACGACAGAGAAATAACCACAGAGAAGGAAGCTAAAAGTAAACAATCAAATGAGCATTTTTGCATTGAATCGTTTCACAAGCTTGACTAGTGCTGTTTTTCTACTTTTACAAAAACCGCATCGTAATGTTAAAACGTGCTTTTGCACATACATAAGTAATAGTAGTACTCCCTCCATTTAGGTGTATAAGTCTTCCCTCCTTCTTGGTCACGGTGCACAACCAAAGATGACTTATTGACATGGACGGAGGGAGTAGCACAGTCTGCAAGCATATATAAAGAGAGACGTGTAGTGCAATAGTATATAGTAAAGTTTGTGCTATATGCAGATACTTGCAAAATGCATACAGATACACAAGGTTTCCAAACTTTCCCTTTTACATACTTAATTAAGGACACTAATAATTCCTGAACGTTCGGGATTTATCATTTGCATCCCAAAACTAATGAGATCGCCTTACGAAACAAAAATTATACTCCTGCTAAAAGCCACGACGCTTGCAGGAGCGCTTGCGGCACGCCACGAGTGCCCTGGTGCGCGGCCGTTTCCCAACGCGCCGACACAACAGCTCTTCCTCAACCTCGCAACTCGCGAGGTGCTGATTGGCGGCTTGCCGGCGGGCGAGCGCGATCTCACCGGTGTGGTGATCCGGCGCCAATAGGTACTCCTCCTCGCTGGAAGCGTGCACCCGGTCCACGTACCGCCAAGCGTAGATGAGGCGCTTGGGCCCGACTGCACTCAGGGCGTTTGTCGTGGTTTTGTCACGGCAGATGTCCTAGAGAAAGGACTTAGTCGTGGAGCCATCGCGACGGGTTAGCTTGAAGGGGTTAAAGCAGACACAAGGACGCATGAGAGTTTATACTAGTTCGGCCCCTTCAATGAAGGTAAAAGCCTACGTCTAGTTGTGATGGAATTGATGGGTGTTTTGATGACTAGGGAGCAAACAAGCTTCGCCTATGTCTCGAGTTGTTGTCTGTCTCTGAACCGCCGCCGGGTTGTCCCCTTATATACATGGGTGACGCCCGTCGGTTTACAGAGTCCCCACACCGGCTCATAGATGTATCCGGTTTGGTCTCTACTTATTCCTAACTTACAATACAAGTTACCTATTGACGCCGGTTTACGGCTACAGGCTCTCAACAGATTATGGGTCTTGAGCCCTCGTCTACCTTCATGGGCTTTAACATGCTTACCTACTGATGAAGTTAAACCGGCCTAGATGGGCCGGTTTACGCCCAGTAGTAATATCCCCAACATTAGGCCCCAGATTGATTTGAACAGGTTCATGTCAATCTTTAGAAAAAACTTCATCTTCAACATCTTCTTGTAGTTTGGTGAACTGCCGTGATGTCATCTTCTCTGATTGCTGTAAATCGGCGTGTTGTCATCTATCATAAAGAAACTATCCGTGATACCTTCTTGTTTAATAGATCTGCGATAATCGAGGCGACAGCTCTGTTTCCAAACTTGCAGCTCCTTGATTTTCGCGCCTGACCCATGTTCCTTGCCTTATAAATAGGACCGAAGGGTCATTTCTTTTTCCCCTTCGTGCCCTTCTGCTTCGTCTTCCTCGCGTCGCCCAGTCTTCGGAGCTCCGCCGCTGTCGTCGACCTCTGCACCAACTTTGGCCGCTGCATCACCCTGAGCGTACCAGAGCACCGCGGCGATTTTCCGCTTCTTCCTCAGCTCTGGTAAGTCTTCTATCCCTTTCATCATAGATCTGTTCTAGGGTTTCCATGTTCTCGACTATTCATGGCTTGCTTCTTGTTCATATGATGGATCCTTAGACGAGTCTGTGAATCTTCGCTCTGTGTAGCAGTAGTTTTTATCCTCCGTTTTCACTTTCGCATATTAAGACCATAGATCTTATCCGTACCTTCGCTTATTGATTCGGCACTGCTCCTTTAGGGCCTTGAATATTTATCTCCTTTATAAACATGTTCCAGATCCAAAGTTGTAGTATAATCTTGTGAAATCTGTTTTTGTGTACTTACTCATCTGCAGTCTTGACTGTTCAATGTTTAGATCAGGCGGTTTAACTTTGTAGAAAAATTTGACAAACCGGTATATACCATTAGTCCCCTTGTTGAACCGCCAGATGTTGGTTGCTTCATGAAACTCTGGTTCAGATAGTTTTGCCTCCGGTTTAACAGTGCCCATACCAACGTACCTTGATCAAATGCATTTTTGAACCGGGATCTTCTACTTTGTAGATTTCATCATGGCCAAGCAAGTATATGAGTGCAATTGGGTCCCTTCTCGCGTCACAGAGGATCAACTGGACGATATAGTCCTGATTGGCGCCTTGGGCAGCAAAGACACCATCCATTCGAGGGCTCCTGGAAAAGAATGCCCCCCGCACACGTCGAGAAGGAGAGGTTGTTGTTTTCGTAGACCACTTAGCCCGGGGCTTTAAACCGCCCGGTTCTAAATTTTACCGGGATGTTTTAGCTGATTTCCAACTCCATCCGCAAGACACTGGCCCCAACTCTGTTACAAATATGTGCCACTTCCAAGTGCTCTGTGAGGTGTTCTTTCAAGAGGAGCCCACAGTGGAATTATTCCGAGATCTTTTCCATCTAAACCGCCGTACTGAGTTTACTGATGGCTCTAATACGGAGTTGGGTGGCATGGCGATTCAAAAAAGGAAAGAGGTCACATACCCTCATGCCAAGTTGCACAGTCACCCCAAGGAGTGGAATCAGACATGGTTCTACTGCAAAGACACCTCTCCTGCTGGTGAGAATCCCTTGCCTGGCTTTCGTCCGGAGCAGCTCGGCAATACACATCCTTTTCCTCAAAGATTGACTGCCCAGGAGAGAAGCAAATATGCTCCCCAGCTGTGAAAGCTCAGAGCCTTCATGGCCAACGGTTTAATAGGGGTTAACCTTGCTCGCTGTTGGATATCATGGAGCATATTGCCCCTTAGTCAGTGCTCCGGTTTGATGTGCGAATATACTGATAGTGTGGATGACCCACTGCGACATTCTAGACTCCAGCTCTCCGGTGAAGAAATCACAGAGGCTGTGCGTAAGATACTGAATGAACTGGAACACGTCTGCGCTAGAACCGGCCTGCTTCCCTTCTGTGCCACCAACAAACCGCCAGCTGTAAGACTTTGATTTTTCTCTTTGCTGAATATGTTATTGATATGTCTGGTCATTGTTTTTAATATCAGTGTCTACATAATCAGGGTGATGATCCGTTTTGGAGCAAAAAGCTGCCGCAGGAGAAACAGAGAAAGCAGATAAACCGGAAAGAGCAACCCGGCAAAAGACTAAAGCTGTGAAGAAGACTGCCCACCGGAAAAGAACCACTGCATCTTCTAATCCGGCCCCTGATGACGAGGTGGATAATCCGGACTTTGAGGTAGAGCTTGACTCACTTGGTTTATTTTTCATGCGCCTTATTGATGATGATATTTGTCAGGATGATGCCGAAGCCAGCCACGCGAATGTTGCAGAGGTAATTATTCTCTCTTCCGATTCAGAAACTTTGCCTTCACAAAAAATCCGTCAGGCAAACCGGAAAGTTAAATTTTCTCATCCTCTTGCTTATTTGGATCCTAAACTTCTTATGAAGACTCAACAACACGAAGCTCGCCGCACCACCCGGCACAACGGCCAGGTAGTTACCTCCGCCGGTTTACCGAACAGTCCGGTTCGGAAACGTCATTCCGAGGTCTCTAATTCTCTTGTCAGTGCTTGTCCTAAAGCGGGCTGCTTTCGCCAAGCTCTTAATCCGTCTGACTCCGATTACCAGGTTGTTTCCCACTCATCTTCCGGCGAGTCATCGGCTACTCAGCTCCCACCGCTCAAAATGGTGCTTGGGTAAGCTATATTTATTGTGATGTTTGCAGTACATTGCCTTAGAACATATACTGTATTTAACTTTGTTATTTGTTATTCTTTTCAGGGCCAAACCTAGGCCGAGCAAGAAGGCCCGCCTGGATAAAGCGGCCGAAGAAGATGTCATTCTTGAACCAGGCACACACCCAATCTTGAAGCGGCTATTCCTGAGGATATTCCCAATGATCCACCGCAGCCAGATGATGATCTTACTGCTGAGAGAACCTACTGATACCTCAGGTCCTATCCATCAGCCCACAGGTTCCCTCCGGATTGAAAGCTCCACCGGTCCAGCAAAACTACTGAAGCCAACAGCTCCAGTGCAAACCGGCGGTACCAAGGATGATGAAGTTGTCATTACTGGCACTGGCCATACTGAGCCAAGCAATCCTGTCGCTTTATCCAAACATTCTGCCAAGGAAGAATTTGCTGCTTTTGGCAAAGGCAAGTGGAACGCTGATCTGACGACTTACGCTGCTCTGAACGCCCAAGATATCCATTCCGGCTATCTGAACCGGCTGTATACCAGCCGTGACTACGAAGCCGGTCTGGTTAATATGATGAAAGATAAATATGAGGTAACTTCCATATGCTCCTTCCTGCTTGTATGCTTTCATTCTTGCTGACTCTCCTAGCCCCTAAGGGCCGATTTGAAATATTCTTTCAAACCGGGACTTAATAATATGAATCTTGATGCTTTGAAATTTGCTGATGTAGTCCCCAAGGGCCGGTTCAACTTAGCGTAGTTAAACCGGTACTTTAAGTAATTGAAACTGCCGCATCAGAATACATATGATCAAATAGCCATTAGCCCCCAAGTGCCAAGTTGAATACTTGTATTGAGCTTGGGACTTTGTAAACAATTGAAAGATGAAGATCGAATATGCATTAGCCCCCAAGTGCCAAGTTGAATACTTGTATTGAGCTTGGGACTTTGTAAACAATTGAAAGATGAAGATCGAATATGCATTAGCCCCCAAGTGCCAAGTTGAATACTTGTATTGAGCTTGGGACTTTGTAAACATTGAAAGATGAAGATCGAATATGCATTAGCCCCCAAGTGCTCAGGAGGAGCTGAAGGCGAAAGAAAACCAAGTCATCGATCTTCAACAAAACCTGAAAACCCAACAGGCCGAAACCTCCAAAGCAAAAGAGGAATTGGCCAGTGCCTTAAGCGCCATGGAACAACTTAAGGAGAACTTCAAGAAGAAATGGGCGGATTGGGCCACTGAAAAGTCCGCTTTGATCAAACGAGCAGAGGATGCCGAGGCTGCATTAAAACTAGTGACGGATGAACTGACCAACATAAAGCGGCACGTTCATGCCATGACCACTGCTATCTTTGGTAAGCCAGCTTGCCTTCTGAATTGGTTCTGCCTTCTTACAGAGTCGCCGGTTTATTAACCCTTTATGGTATTTCAGGGACACGCATTGGTCACTTGGGGTCAGATGTGCGGAAGAAATTGAAAGCCGCCTATACCTTAGTTGAACAATTGTATACTGGTGCCCAGCGGATCATCTATACCGCGTCTCATAACAAACCGGCGCCCAGTTTGATTCAAGATACTCTGATGAAACTGTCAGTGCTTCCTGCCCGGGTTGAAGAGCTGAAGAAATCTGCTGCTCGAACCGGTGCAATCAATGCTTTAATCCGGGCAAAAGCCTGGGTGCCGGATTTTGATCCTATTGAAGCGGCTCAGGGTTATCCCGGCTTGAAGGAAGACGGGTCAGAATTTGGTGAAGCGGATTTGCGAGCCATAAACCGGGAGGTACGTCCAATAGCTTGTCAACTGGCTGAGGAAGCAGATCTGTCTCATTATCAAGCCCAATATGACAACCAGAACAAGCGAATAGCTGGACCAATCCATGAATCAGAAAACCTGATCCCTCCAATCCGTAAGCATACTTACGCTCCCGATATTGACCCATCTTCGCTAATCCAAGACGAAGCTGTTTTTCAAGCATTAATGGGAATCGACTGGACAACTGTGGATTTCCAGCCACTAGGTAGAGAAACGGAAGCTGAAGCGGCGCAGGATGACCCACAACCATCAGGCCAGGCTGGTGGCCAATCTTAAACCGGAAGCCGGTTTTAAAACTGTCTTTCCTTTGCGAAAAACAATTATGTTATTATGGGCACCATGTTGCCTTGTAATAGGCTAGCTGATACCTTTGATGTTGATATGCCTTCGTGCATAACTTGTTCTTCCTATGGTAATGAACTTTCCAAAATACTTTCTGAAATAAGAAATTCGTTAAGTGCCACCGCGGTTGTACCGTCAGGCGGAATATGATGTCTGTATATACAAAGTCAAAACATCCAAAACAAAATTTTAAGTATATGATCAAAAAATTTGAGATACATAATACCTGCCACCGTTGAGTGTGAAGTTGGCTTGGCCAATCTTGAAGCGGAGTTTTGCAAACCCACACTGTTGGAGGAAATAACAACTCATGTATATATGTATAATCAAATATGAAATATATCATACCTGTGACATTGAATCACATCGTTGGTTTTACCAACTTTTTGTAGTAAGGGTGATAACCCAGATTTTGAGTACTGATAACTCCTTCCATATTGTGCCGGTTTATAATAAAACCATGCCGGGTTTTGATAAACACCGTGTTACTCCATAAGAGGATGTTAACAACAAGGATCAAACCGGGCAAATAGTCTCCGGATTGACGTGAACTGTGTTCCGTCAATTGATTGGTTAAAAAACTTTGTTGGTTTAAAAACAGAATGAAAAGCAAAAAAACCCCTTCAAAGAAAAGTATGAAACACGACCAAAAAAGATTTATTTAAGCTGATCAAATGGTGTAACCATGGCCAAACACGACCAAGCTCCCGTTAGGTGTAACTATGGTTCTAGTTAGCCAGGTCCCCAAGTGATTCTTGTGGCATTTATGCCGACCAAATGGCGTGGTCATGGTTCGGGTTCGACCAAGCCCCCAAGTGATTCTGTGGCCTTAGCCCGATCAAGAGGCATGACTGGTTCAGACATGACCAAGTCCCCAAGTGATCTGGTGGCTTTCGCCTATCAAGAGGCATGGTATTGGTTCGGACACGACGAATCCTCCAAGTGATATAACACGATGCTTTTAGCAAAGCGAACTCAAGGGGTAAACCGGAGGCTGCCTTAGAGCAACTCCGTGTAACCTCACATGATGTAAAAGAACAGATACCCGGCTTTAGCTGAGGTTCCGGTTTATCATAATATATACATTGTCGTAATATGTACATAAGTATAGCCAATGGCTCAGGTATAGTAAGGCCGAAGATGAGCTATATTCCACGGCCTGTTAGTCTCCTCCTCTGATGTACGTGAGTCCTTATGCTCTTGCATATCAATCAGATAGTACGACCCGTTGTGCAGATTCTTGCTGACCACGAAAGGCCCCTCCCAAGGTGGGGATAGCTTATGCATATCAGTCTGATCTTGGATGAGCCGAAGCACCAAATCTCCTTCCTGAAAGGCTCTGGTTCTGACTCGGCGACTGTGATAACGACGAAGATCCTGCTGGTAAATCATCGATCGGGCTGCTGCGATGTCATGCTCTTCATCCAACCGGTCCAAAGCATCTTGCCATGCTGTCTTATTGTCCGCTTCAATATAAGCCGTGACACGAGGTGAATCATGACGGATATCACTGGGGAGAACCGCCTCTGCTCCATAAACCATGAAGAACGGTGTGTATCCTGTTGATCCATTGGGTGTTGTATTGATGCTCCATAACACAGATGGTAATTCTTCTACCCAACAACCCGGCGTTCTCTGCAAAGGAACCATGAGCCGGGGCTTGATGCCTCTCAAGATCTCTTGATTAGCTCTTTTTGCTTGACCATTGGACTGTGGATGTGCCACTGATGAAACGTCGAGCCGGATGTGCTCCCGTTCACAGAACTCCTTCATAGCACCTTTGGACAAATTGGTACCATTATCTGTGATAATACTGTGCGGAAAGCCAAACTGGAAAATCACCTTTTTGATGAACTGAACCGCCGTGGCCGCATCACACTTGCTAACAGGTTCTGCCTCCACCCACTTTGTAAACTTGTCAACCGCCACCAGGAGGTGGGTCTTCTTATCTTTGGACCTTTTGAAAGGCCCAACCATATCCAGCCCCCAAGTCGCAAACGGCCAAGTAATTGGAATCATTCTCAGTTCTTGAGCCGGTACATGAGCACGTCTTGAAAACCTTTGGCAACCATCACATCGTCTGACCAGATCCTTCGCATCAGCATGAGCAGTTAACCAATAGAAACCATGGCGAAACGCTTTAGCCACCAGAGACTTTGAGCCGGCGTGGTGACCACAATCTCCTTCGTGGATCTCACGCAAAATTTCACGGCCTTCTTCAGGAGACACGCAACGTTGAAAAGCTCCTGATACACTGCAATGATGCAACTCACCGTTGATGACAGCCATGGACTTGGATCGCCGGATTATCTGCCGGGCTAGCATCTCATCTTCTGGCAACTCGCCCCGGTTCTTGTACGCCAGGTAAGGAAGCGTCCAATCCGGAATAACATGAAGAACTGCCACCAATTGAGCCTCCGGATCAGGAATAGCCAAATCCTCTTCACCAGGGATCTTCACCGACAGGTTGTGTAGCACATCCAGAAAAACATTGGGCGGGACCGGTTTGCGCTGAGAGCCCAGCCGACTTGAAGCGTCCGCCGCTTCATTTTTCCGCCGGTCTACGTGGTCCACCTGATAGCCTTTGAAATAACCTGCAACAATATCCACCTCACGACAATATGCTGCCATGAGTGGGTCCTTGGAGTCCCAAGTGCCAGACACTTGCTGAGCCACAAGGTCCGAGTCCCCGAAGCACTTAACTCGACTTAGATTCATCTCCTTAGCCATCCGGAGACCATGGAGCAAGGCTTCATACTCAGCTGCATTGTTAGTACAAGGGAACATTAAACGGAGAACATAACAAAACTTATCACCTCATGGGGAAGTTAATACGACTCCAGCCCCCGAGCCTTCCAACTGCCTGGATCCGTCAAAATGGATGGTCCAATACGTATGATCCGGCTTTTCTTCAGGTGCTTGCATTTCCGTCCAATCATTGATGGTCCAATACAAGTGCTTGAGACTTAATCGCTGTCCGAGGCACATACTTCAAACCGTACGGCCCCAGCTCTATAGCCCACTTGGCAATCCGGCCAGTCGCTTCCCGGTTCTGGATGGTATCTCCCAAAGGAGCAGAACTGACCACCGTAATTGGGTGCCCTTGGAAGTATTGCTTAAGCTTCCGGCTTGCCATAAAAACTCCATACACCAGCTTCTGCCAATGTGGATACCTTTGTTTGGACTCAATGAGCACCTCGCTGATATAATAGACCGGACGTTGAACCGGATGCTCCTTACCTGCCTCCTTTCGCTCCACCACAATAGCTACACTGACCGCCCGAACATTAGCAACAACATATAGCAGTAACGGCTCCTTGTCAACGGGAGCGGCGAGCACAGGCGGATTGGCCAATTGCCGCTTTAAGTCTTCAAATGCTTCATCAGCAGCAGAACTCCAGATAAATTGATCCGTCTTTTTCAACATCTGATACAAAGGGATTGCCTTCTCACCCAGGCGACTGATAAACCGGCTTAGCGCAGCAATCCGGCCTGCTAGGCGTTGAACATCGTTGATACACTTCGGTTTAGCCAGGGAGGTGATAGCCGTGATCTTCTCCGGATTAGCCTCAATTCCCCTATTGGACACTAGAAAACCCAATAGCTTGCCCGCCGGTACACCAAAGACACACTTGTCCGGATTAAGCATCATCTTGTATGTTCTCAGGTTATCAAAGGTTTCTCTCAAATCATCAATCAGAGTCTCCTTCTCCCTGGATTTAACCACGATATCATCCACGTAAGCATGTACATTATGGCCAATCTGCTTTTGAAGACAATTTTGTACACACCGTTGGTAAGTTGCCTGGGCGCTCTTGAGCCCAAAGGGCATAGACACATAGCAGAAGGTTCCAAAGGGAGTTATGAATGCCATCTTCTCCTGGTCCTTAACTGCCATTTTGATCTGATGATAGCCAGAATATGCATCCAAAAAACTTAAATGCTCACAACCCGCCGTAGCATCAATGATTTGATCAATACGGGGGAGGGCAAAAGGATCTGCTGGACAAGCCTTATTAAGATCTGTGTAATCCACACACATGAGCCAGGTGCCGTTTTTCTTAAGGACTAGCACTGGATTGGCAAGCCACTCAGGGTGAAAAACTTCAACAATAAAACCAGCTGCTAAGAGCCTGGCTACCTCTTCTCCAATCGCCTTGCGTCTTTCTTCATTAAACCGGCGGAGGAACTGTTTCACCGGTTTGTATTTAGGATCCACATTAAGGGTGTGCTCAGCGAGTTGCCTCGGTACACCTGGCATGTCAGAGGGCTTCCATGCAAAAATGTCCCGATTCTCACGGATGAACTCGATGAGCGCGCTTTCCTATTTTGGATCCAAGTTGGCACTGATGCTGAACTGCTTGGACGAATCGCGAGGTACAAAGTCAAGCTTAGTTTCTGCTGCCGATTTGAACTTCAGGGCCGGATCATGCTCCGTAGATGGCTTCTTCAACGGAGTCATGTCCGCCGGATCAACATTGTCTTTATAGTACTTCAACTCCTCGGTGGCACAAACCGACTCTGCATAAGCCGCATCTCCTTCCTCGCATTCCAAAGCGATTTTGCGACTTCCGTGAACTGTTATTGTCCCCTTGTGATCCGGCATCTTGAGCTGCAAATACACATAACAGGGCCGAGCCATAAACTTGGCGTATGCCGGTCTCCCAAACAGGGCATGATATGGACTTTGGATTTTCACCACTTCAAACGTCAATGTCTCTGATCTGGAATCATGATCATCCCCAAAGGCCACTTCCAGAGCTATCTTACCAATGGGATATGCTGATCTGCCAGGCACTACACCGTGGAATACTGTATTAGACGGTTTGATATTCTTATCTGTTAGTCCCATACGACGGAAGGTCTCATAGTACAGGATGTTAATGCTGCTCCCTCCATCCACGAGCACCTTGGTGAACTTATAACCTCCCACCTGAGGCGCCACCACCAGAGCCAACTGACCCGGATTATCGACCTGGGGTGGGTGATCCTCCCTACTCCATATGATTGGATGTTCAAACCAACGTAGATAACGGGGTATGGCCGGTTCAACAGAGTTGACTGCCCGCCTCTGAACCTTCTGGTCTCGCTTGTCCAAGCTAGTGGTGAAAACATGGTACTGCCCACTACTCAACTGTTTTGGGTTGCTCTGGTAACCTGACTGTTGCTGCTGTTGGTTCTAACCACCCTGGTTGTTCTGACTATTTTGACCATTATGTCCGCCCGGATTACCATTAAATCCTGAACCGGAACTTCCTCCACCGTAACCCGGCCCGGACCCTGAGCCACCACCAGATCCATGATCATACCGGAAATTATTAGAATTCTTGAACTCCTGCATAATAAAACAATCCTTCCAAAGGTGGTTTGCTGGCTCCTCCTTCGTCCCATGTCTTGGGCAGGGCTGGCTTAGCAGATAGTTCAGGCGGTTTGGGTTAGGGTTGGGCACTCCACTACGATTTTTCGGCCTACCCTTGCATCGCTGGCCATTGTCCTGTGAGTTGGTATTAGCCACAAAATCCATGTTACCATCCGCTTTATGCTTGCCTCCTCCGCCATTGCCTACCCAGTGATGCTGCTGACCTTTGGAGCTGCTGTTCTTCTTCCCCTTCCCTGTCTTGTCATCATCAGATTCGGGATCCTTGCTACTATCAGAATCAACATATTTTACCAAAGCGGCCATGAGGGTCCCCATGTCGGTGCAATGACGCTTCATCCGTCCCAATTTCAACTTCAGGGGCCCAAACCGGCAGTTGCCTTCTAGGGTTAATACTGCGGTGTCAGCGTTGATGCGATCTGAGGAATGCAACACTTGTGAAACCGGCGCACCCAATGAGTCGTTGATTCTCCTTCCTCCTGGACGCATGCAGCTAAGTCCACTATCGACATAGGTTGTTTACAGGTATCCTTGAAATTGTTGATAAACCGGGCTCGTAATTGGGCCCATGAACTGATAGAATTAGCTGGCAAGCTTTTTAACCAAGTACAGGCCGTTCCTTCAAGCATCATGGTGAAGTATTTCGCACACGCCGTGTCATCCACATCAAGCATCTCCATGGCCATCTCATAGCTCTCTACCCATGTCTCTGGAGGTTGATCCGCCGTATAATTTGGTACCTTGCGTGGGCCTTTGAAATCCTTGGGCAGGCACACGTTGCGTAAAGCGGGGATAAGGCAGGGAACCCCCAAAGAACTAGAAGTAACACCAGGTTCGATCGAGATGGTTGGACGAACCGGCGTGAGCTGCCGAACCTGATGCTGTGCGGCTAACTCGGCCTCCCTGCGCGCACGGGCCCGGTTCACCACTTCCTGAGCGTCATCAGCACCACCCGTCGGGTTATTACCACGGGGTGCTCCATGTCGTTCATTACTCGACACTCCTGGTTCATCCATATGTCTGCTATAGCTCCGGCTTGGATGGGGGGTTGAGTGGATCCGGTCACGGCTGTATGAGTACGCCTCCTGTTGGGCCAAAGCTGTCCTCAGAAGTTCCTTGACCCATCGCGTCTCTACTGCCTGCGGCGAGTCACCTTCAACTGGAATGGCCTCCAGTCGTGCAGCAGCGACAACAAGATTGTCCATTAGGTTGGAGTAGTGACCCGGAGGTGTTAAAGCATCCTGAGGTATAACGGTGTTTTGACGAGGCGGGTCCATCTGACCGGGCCGAACCGGTGCACCGGTCCCAGGGGCTTCTGCCCGGTTCCCCTCCAGCGGATTGCTGGCTCTTGGTCCTGGAGTGTTGAAAAGGTCTCTGGCCTCGAAAACCGGAGGTAAGCGGGACCGGTGCTTCCTCCTCATGACTTCATGCGACGCGCTTTGGTCCAACATAAGCCTGTAGGCCTGTGCGTCTAAAGCGGCCCGCTCTACGGCCATCCTGGTATCCTCAGCTGCCAGATCCGTCTTGGCCTGGGTGATTTTTTCCCTTATCTTTGCAATCTCCATGTTGTGAACGTCCTGATCTGGCGGATTAGCTTCCGCCATAAGCACATCCAGCGCATCAAATAGTTCTGATAGGACCTGAGCCGGCGGGCGCACAGGGCCTCCTGCCCCGGCAGCCGTCGCCGCTGCTGAACCGGAGATCGTTGCTGCGGCTGTCGAAGAATGAAGCGCTGCTTGTGTTCCGGTCATGAATATTCCAACCCGGTTAGGCAGATCAGAGGGGTCCGGAATAATGTCGCCATCGGAACAGCTTTCAATCCGGCCATCTTGTAGCTGATAAAGAGATTCAGTTTCTCCGGTCAAGGATTCATCACCGAAGCAAACGGCAGTCGCCCCGTGAAGGTCCGATCCGTCCTCATAACTTCCTCCATGGATCACACCCACGAAGGCACGCTTCACGGCCGGTTTAACCCGGGCGGATCACGCACGCTGAGCCGTCTCGGCGAGGTCAGTGCAGATGTCCGGCTCAGGGCCCGGTTCACCGATCTTGCCAATGAAAACGTGAATACTACCAAAGGGGACCCGGTACCCGTACTCAATTGAGCCGGCCTCGGGGCCCCAGCCTGCGTCGTCGATGTAGAGTTTGCCGCGATGACTCTTAGTCATCCGGCCTACAACGTAGCCCTCGAGTCCTTCAAAGCGGCCCTCCAAGAACCGGAAACCATCGTGCGATAGCCCCACGGTGGGCGCCAACTGTCGTGGTTTTATCACGGCAGATGTCCTAGAGAAAGGACTTAGTCGTGGAGCCATCGCGACGGGTTAGCTTGAAGGGGTTAAAGCGGACACAAGGACGCAAGAGAGTTTATACTAGTTCGGCCCCTTCAATGAAGGTAAAATCCTACGTCTAGTTGTGATGGAATTGATGGGTGTTTCGATGACTAGGGAGCAAACAAGCTTCGCCTATGTCTCGAGTTGTTGTCTGTCTCTGAACCGCCGCCGGGTCGTCCCCTTATATACATGGGTGACGCCCGTCGGTTTACAGAGTCCCCACACCGGCTCATAGATGTATCCGGTTTGGTCTCTACTTATTCCTAACTTACAATACAAGTTACCTATTGATGCCGGTTTACGGCTACAGGCTCTCAACCGATTATGGATCTTGAGCCCTCGTCTACCTTCATGGGCTTTAACATGCTTACCTACTAATGAAGTTAAACCGGCCCAGATGGGCCGGTTTACGCCCAGTAGTAATATCCCCAACAGCGTTGGCACGGCATCCTCCGCCACCCCCACAGCCCTCGCACGAGCCTTCTGCCAAAGAGCCAATTTCCTGACTCTCTCGGACGCGACATAGGCCTCCCAGACAGCTTGTTCCGTGGTGCGCTTCTCTTCCTCGGCCTTCTTCTCCGCCTCTATTTTGGCGCGCTCTGCTGGAGGCAAAGCCTCCCACAAGGCGACATCCATTTCTTTCCAAAGCTCCTCAAGGCCAGGGGGCTCGGCGGGCGGCGCGGCGTTCCCCTCGTAGTGGGAAGCCGATGCGTCCTCCGACGCGCGTGCTGGAGAGATTGGGAACGCCGACGCGTCCACCTCGACGCTTCGCAGCAAGGAGCGGAACACCGACGCGTCCTCCTCGACTAGTGGCTTCGAGAAACGGAACGGCGACGCGTCGCGTCGCGGTGAGGAGCGGAACACCGACGCGTCCTCCTCGACTAGTGGCGGCGAGGAATGGAATGGTGACGCGTGACCATCCGCGCGGTGCAGCGAGGGGCGCCTAGGGCTTGGGAGGGGCGATGCCATGGTGGTCAACATGAGAGGGATGGGGAGGAGATAGCGATGAACGTGAACGTGAGGGGGAGGAGATAGCGATGTCGTGGGAGGCGCAGTATTTATAGCAAGCAATGGCACACCTATGTAAGATATGGACTGAGCTGCACTGACTTAACTGCAGGTCCAGTTGCGTCACTGACATGTGGGCCAGACCCCTGTTGGGCCCATATGTCAGTGACCCAATGCACCTGCAATTAAGTAACAACTACGTGGGCATATTTGTTGGAGTAAATTACGGGGGAGGGATGGGGTGGAAATATTGCTGGTCACAATGGATTGGATGAGCATGGGGGGGGGGAGTCATGCATGTAGATTTTTTTCACACGGGGTGGAGTGGTGGGACCGCTAGAGGGAGAAGGAGAGTCTGTCAGACATATTGTTTCCACACATGGAGAGGAAAAGATTTGGAGACGAACGGGCTTCCTGCAGGTATGGGGAATGATGCATAATAAGTCTCGTCTTGCATGCCGGGCTAGGTATAGTCTCAAGTCATTAAAAACATACACGCCCCACACATGTTCATATTTCAAGGTCCACTAAATTATTGCATGCGATGATTAAGGCTGGCCATAATGGTGGTATCTTACCTGGTATCATGCACACGGGAATAGCAAACATGCTGATGTGGCAAAGCATTAAAGAAGAGAGGGGGGGTTAGAGTAACTAGTGTTCATGCATGCATTGGTAAACACATTTTTTTGTGAAGAACTACAAAAACTATTCCACCGCCTGTATCTTGCTAAGAGTAGGTCAAATTTTTGAATCGAGCCCTTCAAACTAGAAGGGAGGTAGTAGTACTCTAATAGCTAACCTTGGCCCTGTTTGGATCCATGTGTTAGAGTTAGTTTGGGTTAGTTTGAACTCAACTAACCCAAAAAAATCTAACCCACCCAAGAGGTGCTTTATACTCATTATAATCAGTATTGTAGATATTGATATTTTTAGTATAAACGGTTGACGAAAGTAAAAAGGACCAGAGGGAGTATCATGCATGCAGAGTAGGCAAACAAAATTGCTCATTTATAGTCGGCCGAAGTCTCAAAGGGCGCGACCGCGCGAGGGAGGCGAAGGTCATAGGAGGCGCGACGGTTGATGGAATTAATTGAAGTTACACACAAGCCGGCATGGCGTGCGAACAGGCAGAAGCTATACCGTCAGGCCTACGATATGGGTCTAGTAGACATGACATCTAGTGGGTCCCGCATAGTTCTCTAGAACTCTTTGGGGGCTTGCAGCCGTTTATCCACTGGGCAAGCCAGCAACCCCGGCCCACGCCGTTCACACGCCCTACTCGTCCCAGTCTTCTACTAGTATAGTACCTTACAACAGTTCGCTCCCTGTTGTCCCATCCTTTCACATTATGGCAGTTCCACTAATCCTAACCCTCCTCCCAAATCCATGGCGTCCCAAATCTCCATGATCGGTGGTGAGTACTACGTTAGAACCATCACCGGCGATGAGTTCGACGTCATCTACACCCGTTCTTCCGCAACGGTGAAAGAATGCCTTGCTCGCTTCAAACGCATGTTCGAAAACTCAAATGATGAGTGGGTCGCTGGGCTAGATGTTGAGCACACCACAGTCCTAGGAAGCGAGAAGAAACTAAGGAGGCAGAGAAGAAGAAGCCCGCCGTGATCCAGGTTTGCATGCATGACTTATGCTTGGTCTACCACATATGCCATGCCGACGTTGAGTGCGAGGAATTTAAGAAGTTTCTCAAGGGCGGCCGAGACAAATTCATTACTGTAGACTTTAGGAACGACAAGGAAATCCTGGGTCGGATAGGCCTTGTTGTAGGTGACCCCTTCGACCTCCAGAAGGAAGGACTGGTGTCCTCCTCTCAGCCTTCAATGCTGACCCTGGCAGCAGCCATGATTGATCATTCGTACGCTAAACTGAAGAAACCTCATCATGAGTTTCATCATGCATGGGAGTTGAAGACATTAGATGAAGATCACATCCTCTACGCAGAAATGGATGCCTACCTTTGTTTAAATACCTACAAGGGTTGGATGAAGAAGCAGAGCCTAGTGTCCGGTTCAAGCAAAGAAGCATCGGCGAAGAGGAAGAGGGGCGAGGACGAAGTCGAGGACGTGGACTCGGACTCCGAGTAGGTGGCAGTGTCGTCGCTCATGCTAGTTCCACTGCAGTGTCAAGCGGACTACTACCTCGGTCCGAGATTGTTGGTCCGGCCGACCAAATCACCCGGACCAAGGCAGAACGCAGGAGCATGCAAATTCCTCGATTCTTGTAGTTGTTAATTGAGCTTGCACCTGCTGCCTTTGCATGCATTGGCTGCCTTCTACGCATGCAACGGAAGAAGCACTGGTCCCGGGACAGATGCTTGCATGCAGGCAGCCTCCCTCACATGCAACGGCTGGCTCATAATTAATGGAACAACAATCGATAGGAGCGACCTAGTCAAAGCAGACGCGGCTGTGTTGCTTAAGGGCCCTGTAAACCCGGACGGAGGTAGTAGTTGCTTTGTTTATTTTCAAGGGTGTGTTGTGCTGAGGCCCCAGCAGAACTATGTTTGTGTTCTTTCTCGTTATTTGAACTCTTTAGTACATATAGTAGTACTAGTACTATGTCTTATTACTGTTCTTCTTGCAGTTGGCACTACTGCTCATATCTTCGTGTTCCTACTATAGTTAATACGTTCGTATTAGTAGTATAATTTGAGTCAGTCGATTTGTGAAAGAAGTTCGACGGAGTGAAGGAAGAAGACAGCGGGGTGCCCATGATCTATCTTATGAGTGTCGGGTGTGGAATGCAGTTCACCGGAAAAAATGGATCATGCCCGGGGTTAAACGGATGGCGGGGGTGGGGGAGCATGGCTGTGGCAGGCGGTTCAGGGGAGGGCGCCGCGGCGGCGGCAGGCGGATAGGCGTGTGGCGGGCTGAGAAGTTGAACCGTGCATCTATTTCTGAGGTTGAAGAAGCCCTTCTAGCCATCCATGTTGCATCAAACGGCTCACAAGAGTCGACTAACCCAAATTGCTCCTTCAGATTGCAGGATCCACGTGGCATTCAAGGTCTCGAAGGTAGATTCCGAGTCCGCACCCAGTTTGCGGGCTCGACGCACGCGCGACCGGCTTCCGCCGCGACAGCCACCATGTGCGCCTCCTCCGCGCGGGCGGAGATGACAATGACACGCTAGTTCCTCCTTGCCGGCGTGCTGGAGCACGCGCTCGTCCTCCTCTTCATATGCTGCGTGCATAGACGCGGCTCCACCAGCTGCTCGCATGCTTGGCAGCGCGACGGCATCGCGAGGAGGGACTGCAGACGACGTGAGCGAGCGAGCCTTCCGCTTGGCGGCGACACGGCGGTGATGGGCGAGAAATTGTTGGCCGGAGCAGGCGGGCGCTGGCATGCGCAACGGCGGCGGCATATTGATGAGTGCGCGTATGGGAGCTTAGTTTAGTTTTATATAGGGTTGGTCAAACTTAAAAGAAAACCGTACTAGTACACGTAAACATTAGACTTAGTTAGCACTTTTATTAGTTACCACAGCCACGATACGTAATCCTATGCAAGCACGTGAACTGCGGCTGCGTGGTCGATCGAACGTTGCGTCACCGTGTCGTGCTCGAAGGACATCCACCGAACCTTTGTGTGTGTGTGTGTGTGTGAAAACAATCCCCGAATATTACTCAACTTTTTTTTTCTGAGAAAAGTTCTTGACGCTACAATATTTCCATATATTTGAATTTAGCTCCAGTTCGTGTTTATTTGGATTTGGACGTTTTAGGTGCGCCCTAGTTTTTTTTAATACTGATTTTGGGGCTGTTTGGTTCCCAGCCACTGTTTGCCAAGCCAAAATTTGGCAGCCACAGTTTAGTTGGCATGTGTTTGGTTTTTGCCACACTTTGGCTTGACACACTTTACTGCCCCTATGGCCCACTTGTCATAGAGACAATGTTGCCACACTTGCCTAAGGTTAGTTCTTCAAAATGAGAGCCACAAGTTGGCAAGCCTAAGGGAATCTTGCCACACTTTTTGAGTGTATATAATGTGGGACCCTAATGTGGCTTACCTAAGGTGTGGCTTGAACCAAACACCCACCTAAGTTGGTCAAACTTGCCTAACCTTAGGTGTGGCAACCTTAGGCAAACTTTGTCTCAAACCAAACATCCCCTGTGTGTGTGACTGAGAGAGAACGTGTGTATGTGTCCATATGTGTGTTGTGGCGGAAGGGCAATGTGGAGACGGTGTGCGTGTGATAGAGACATAGAGAGGTGTGAATGTGCAAATGATCATGCATGAGTGAGACATAGACAGATGCCGATACGTTGTGTATACATGAGAGAACGGTTTTCTTATTTGACTTGTGTGTGTTTGTCTGAGAGAGAGAGAGAGAGAGAGAGAGAGGAGCATCCGTAACACAACAACCATCTCTCTCAATTCGTCCGTCCCTCGCACGATTGCATGCAACACATGCATCAACGCGCACATTTTGACACCCTCACCCGGCCCCTGCCCACCTCAAGGCCCGCACATCGCTCTCTATCTCGCACGCACAATCTCTTTGTGAATACCCTCTTTAGCAAGTAGCTTTCCGTCACATACACACACATTTCTCTCCTTAGATTTGTTTTCTCTCAATATCTGACACACACGCCCCCCCGCGCGCGCACACACACACACACACTGACAACACACATCACACACACACACCCCCTCCCCCGAGCACACAATTCATCCCCATCCAATGTTATATGGCGACCACTCTCGCTTGTGCTTCTTCGCACCCCAGCATGCACAACACCTCAATCTTCAAAGAGGGCATCGAGGAGATCGAAGACGGCGACCACACTGCTCTAGAAAATGCGGGGCCATTTGGAAGCAGGATGATGTGACGATGGTTGACTGACTCCTCCCCCCACCCTCTCTCTCTCGCACAAAATTACCAATCCCTCTCTCCCCTGCACAAATTTATCAATCCGTCAACCCACGAGATCCTTCCCCTCTCGTCCATGTTTTTCCAGCGCTCTCATCAAACCCGTTGTCTCTTCGCCTTCCACGTGTACAGATTCCGGATGCACACGCATCTCATGTATATTACATGTCTCCATCTTTCTCACAGACCTAACTTCTTCCTCTCTCTTTCTCTCTCTATCTCCCTCTTTCTGTTTCGTTAGGTTTGTCTCCTACTCTCTCATCCACATACATACAATCTTTCCCGCCCTATCTGCTCCATCTTCGCAAGCTCTCTCTGCACGTTTCATTCACACATTGGGATATGTTCAAAATGTTGCTTTTATAATGGCTGATGTAGAGTTATTGTTGGTTTGTTGCATCCGACAAAGTAATAACTATGAAATGCATTTTGATTGTCATTTGACTGGGAGTATGCAAGTTTGAGCATGTTGTGAAGTACTATAGACCTCGTATACATCTTGGAATTCGACAATGATTGTAACTATTGAATTGTATAGACCATTACATTCGAAGTCAGTAGCCTAATATATTTATTTCACAATTTCAACAAGTGATTAATTCACTACATACTAAGAAAACAAATGTGTACACCCTCCGTTTTTATTTAAGTCTTTGTATTAGCATTGGTCAAAGTCAAGTTTTGTAAACTCTCAGAAAGTTTATAACAAAAAAATATTAACATATACAATAACAAATAAATACCATTAGATTCATTATTGAATGTACTTCCACATCATACATATCTGTTATGGAAAATGTTTATATTTTTCTATAAACTTGGTCAAACTTTAGGAAGTTTGACTTCGGTCAAACCTAATATGCAGAGTTTACTAGTACTACTCGCTAGTTGCTTAGCCGAATCATCCAACACCCCACACGGCGAGTCCAGTGTCACAAAATTTTGAGGTCGGCGGGAAAATCTCCCGCGACCCTGATTCGAGCAGTGGGTAGTTACCATCATAGCCTTCGGAACAGGCCTACGGATGACAGTTGGTAGGGGGCTATTTCATAACTTTAGGTTCACCCTACCCAGCCAACCCCACCCTGGCACCCAGAGTAGTACACCTGAATACTCCCCATTTTCTATCCCCACCACAAAATAGACTTCTCCACGACACCACAACCTTTGTGCTCCTCCCCTTCTACATCAGCGCACTCGTCCACCGCAGCGCATCTGCCTCATTGACGACCTCTTACGCCGCACTGGAGCCGGTCCACCGTCGTCGTCGTACATGGAGCGTCTTCCCCGCCACTGTCTTCCACGGTCTCGGATCTGCTTCCCGGAAGCCGACGCCAAGCGCAGAAGCACCACCGTCGTGGACAATGAACTGACTCCCGTTGCCGACCATGACTCACAGAGGCTGCTGCGAGCATCGTTCTCCTCCTCGATTGGTAATGTGTGTATTGAATCACTTAGCAGTACATGTGCAGTTCCAATTTTGTTCATACCTACCCTTCAAATTTCCTGGGTGCTATTGTTCCCGTAAAAGTAATTGGTTATAGCCTCCATTGTCCAACAGAATATCAGCTTGTAATTGCGCGTCGCTCCTGTATTGCGCTGTGCTTGGGTAGGTATTTCATCTGCAACCAATAGTGTGGCAAATGATGGATAGTTTTTTAGAACTAGCAAGATTGCCATGCGTTGCACGCATCAAGATGCATTTGTATGAGGTGTTTATCTTGTGGGAGAAAAGGATTGAACGAGGGAATGCCTTATTTGCAAATGCGGAGAGGGGTGTGGGTATCTTTTTGAAAAATCGCCACAGTTTCCTTCCTATCTGTCGGATATAAATCAGATGGCCTATATTGGAGGATGGCAGGAACACCATCATCACCAACTATATTTTTTATAAGAGTAGGGAAAAAGTAGAGAAAAAATAGAGAGTAGAGATAAATATTAAATATTAAATAAATATAACAGTAGAGAAGAGAGTAGAGATAGCAGAGACGTCGGGAAAAGATTGCGCGCGTGTGGGAAAAAGCGGCCGGGCGTGCGCTAGTTTTGGCGCGCGGTGTCCGGAGCGCTTTATAAAATCCAACGCCCTCCCACCACTCTATGCCTTGCCACCGCTCTCTCCCCGCTCTGTGCCTCGCCACCGCTCTCTCCCCACTCTTTCTCGCCTCGCCGCCGCGCGCCACCATGCCGCCGCGTCGCCGGGAAACTTGGGGATACCGCGGCATCTGCGCGCGCCCCTCCGGCGGCTTCTCCACCGAGATCCGGTTCCATAGGATGCGCCTCGGCCTCGGTAATTTCGACACCGCCAACGAGGCCGCCCGCACGTACGACGCAGCGGCGTGGCGCCTCCGGTGGCCTCATATAACATTCAACTTCCCCAACGTGCCAACGCGGGAGCGGGCACAGGAGCTCGCGCCTCTGCCGCGGCTTATCACTGACGAGGATCGTCGCAACAACCGGAGGCGGGAGCACCGTCTCGGCATCGCTGAGATGGATGAGGAAGCCATGGCACTGTGGCGCCAACGCTTCCTGCAGGACATCATCAACAAGCGCGAGTTCTACGAGCAAAGGAGGGCGGAGAGGGATAAGAGGAGGGCGGAGCGAGCCGCCTATCACGAGGACAAGCGTAGGCGAAAAGCGGACGCTCAATTCAACAGGAGGCTAGGAGTAGCGTCCCCCTGGGAATCCGACGACGATCGGTATCTTCACGCCTACAGTCAGACATCAGAGGAGGACATCACCCAGGAGGAGTCGGACGACGAGGAGTAGTTGAATAATCTATTTTTTTTATCTATCTATGCTGAGAACTATCCTCTACTCTCTATCTCTACTTCTCGATATCAGCACTGTAAATACTTTTTTAAAGCGCCGCGCGTTGCGATTCTGTTGGAGATGCTCTAACATGGCAGATGAGTGCTTTAATGTTGCCCACAAGATGCGTGAGTATTACTAGTAGTATATTTTCTTGCCATGTTGAGATTTTAAAATCACGAGTGCGAACATACAGAGGAGCAATGAAGACCAAACATG